>NC_057803.1:62449476-62745331 GCF_018294505.1 Triticum aestivum | reverse complement strand
GTTGTGTTTGCAGCTTCGCCAGTTGACTATGGGGTACGGAACATCTCTCCCAATCACCCTTTTTGGAGCCGTGGGGACAAGAGGAAGAGCTGGGAGCACTAGCCATGTTGGGATGGTTCTTCTTAGCAAGCTCTGAGGATTTTTCACGGGGTGTGGAATGGATCTGAGATCTCTTCTCTTTAAATAGGTGCATTTATGGTACGGTCGGGGTGGTATATGCAAAAATACCCTGACCTCTCGCATTCGCTTGACACGTGGAAACTGAAGTTGTTGATGCATAGAAGCCGAGGGGTACAACATTAAATGGAAAGCCGAACACACTACTCGGAAGTCGTCAGTGGAGGAACCCGCCTTGCAATGCCGAAGATAATCTATGTGCCGATCACCTCGTCATTGAAGACTGGTTCGGGGGCTACTGAAGGAGTCCTGGACTAAGGGGTCCTCGGGCGTCCGGCCTGTTAGCCATGGGCCGGTCTGATGGGCTATGAAGATACGAAGACCGAAGACTGCACCCGTGTCCGGATGGGACTCTCCTTGGCGTGGAAGGCAAGCTTGGCTACCGGATATGTAGATTCCTTTCTTTGTAACCAACCTTATGTAACCCTAGATCCTCCCGGTGTCTATATAAACCGGAGGACTTAGTCCGGAGGGAGAGATTCATTATCATAGCCATACAAGCTAGACCTCTAGGGTTTAGCCATTACGATCTCGAGGTAGATCAACTCTTGTAATACTCGTATTCATCAATATCAATCAAGCAGGACGTAGCATATTACCTCCATAGAGAGGGCCCGAACCTAGGTAAACATCATCTCCCTTGTCTCCTGTTACCATCGATCTTAGACGCACAGTTCGGGACCCCCTACCCGAGATCCGCTGGTTTTGACACCGTCAGGTCCCACCGAGTTCGCAATGTAAACTCACTGTTTCCCTTCATAGCGTTCTGGTCTTACCAAAATGAGCGATCGATCCCACCGAGTTTGCCTGACCAACTCTCTTTTTGCTCGTTGCTGAAATCGGTCTCATTGAGTTCATGCAATCGGTTACACCAAGATGAGGTTTTGCCCTAACCCTAGCACATCGGTCCCACCGAGTTGATCATGTCGGTCCCACCGAGATTCTTAACATTCACATTTTGAACTGTCTCAGTCTCACCGAGTTCTTCTATTTGGTCTGACCGAGTTGGGTCAAATGTGTGTTACAGTTGGATTTTGTGTGGAGGCTATTGATGTCTCCTAGGACTACGTCGGTATTTCCCCAAAGAGGAAGGGATGATGCAGCACAACGACGGTAGTTATTTCCCTCAGTGGTGAAACCATGGTTATCGAACTAGTAGGAGAACCAAGCAACACAATGTAAATAGCCCCTGCACACAAATAACAACCACTCACAACCCGACGTGTTAAAGGGGTTGTCAATCCCTTTTGGGTAATGGTGCCAGAAATTGGTGCGCAGACGGGAGAAAGTTGTAATATATTGAATAAATGGATCACGAATAAAATAAAGTGCAACAAAGTATTTTTGTATTTTTGGTTTAATAGATCTGAAAATAAATGCAAAGGAAAAGTAGATCGCAAAGGAAAATATATGAGAAAGAGACCCGGGGGCCGTAGGTTTCACTAGTGGCTTCTCTCGAGAAAAATAACAAACGGTGGGTGAACAAATTACTGTTGGGCAATTGATAGAACTTCAAATAATCATGACGATATCCAGGCAATGATCATTATATAGGCATCATGTCCAAGATTGGTAGACCGACTCCTGCCTGCATCTACTACTATTACTCCACACATCGACCGCTATCCCGCATGCATCTAGTGTATTAAGTTCATGGAGAAACAGAGTAATGCAATAAGAACGATGACATGATGTAGACAAGATCTATCTATGTAGAGATAGGCCCCATCGTTTTATCCTTAGTAGCAATGGTACATTCGTGTCGGTTCCCCTTCTGTCACTGGGATCAAGCACCGTAAGATCGAATCCACTACAAAGCACGTCTTCCCATTGCAAGATAAATAGATCAAGTTGGCCAAACAAAACCCAAATATCAGAGAAGAAATACGAGGCTATAAGAGATCATGCATAAAAGAGATCAAAGAAACTCAAATACTTTCATGGATATAAAAAGATATAACTGATCATAAACTCAAAGTTCATCAGATCCCAACAAACACACCACAAAAAGAGTTACATCATATGGATCTCCAAGAGACCATTGTATTGAGAATTCAGCGAGAGATAGGAAGCCATAGCTACTAACTATGGACCCGAAGGTCTACAAAGAAATACTCACGCGTCATCGGAGAGGCACCAATGGAGGTGGTGAACCCCATCCAAGATGGTGTCTAGATTGGATCTGGTGGTTCTAGACTCTGCGGCGTCTGGATCAATATTTCGTCGACTCCCCTAGGGTTTTGGGAATACTGGGTATTTATAGAGCAAAGAGGCGGTCTGGGGGCCTCCCGAGGTGGGCACAACCCACCAGGGCGCGCCTGGGCCTCCTGGCGCGCCCTGGTGGGTTGTGCTCTTCTTGGAGCACCCCCCACGCGCAGCCAGGGCCCATTACGTTTCTTCTGATCCGTAAAAAATCTCCGTAAAATTTCATGGCATTTGGACTACGTTTGGTATTGATTTTCTGCGATGTAAAAAACATGCAAAAAACAGCAACTGGCACTTGGCACTATGTCAATAGGTTAGTACCAAAAAATGATATAAGATGACTATAAAATGATTATAAAACATCCAAGATTGATAATATAACAACATGGAACAATCAAAAATTATAGATACGTCATAACACAATATCGTCAAACCACAATTGCGGCACTCATGCTCCCCGAGGGCACTGAAGTAGAGGATCATGTAGGAAAGGAGGCAATCATACACAATACTTTCAAGGAAAGACTTGGCACCTCTGGAAACTTTCAAATGAAATTTGATCTCCCTCGAATCATTAAGAACATTGCAGACCTTGACCAGCTTACCACTCCATTCACAAGAGAAGAGATTGATCAAGTTATACGTGAGATGCCTCCTGACAAAGCACCTGGACCAGACGGATTCACTAGTTTATTCCTTAAAACATGCTGGCACATCATAAAGGAAGACTTCTATAAGCTATGTGAACAATTTCACCAAGGAGGGCTAAATATGGAGAGCATAAATGAAGGATACATCACATTGATACCCAAAACTACATCCCCATCAACGGTTAATGACTTTCGCCCTATCACTCTTCTCAACAGTTGCTTAAAGTGATCACTAAGGTCCTAGCAAACAGCGTACAACGAGTCATCCTCAAAGTCATTCACCGCAACCAGTACGAGTTCATCAAAGGAAGATCCATACAAGATTGCCTCACTTGTGCATTTGAATACATCTTCCAATGCCAAAATTCCAAGAAACCAATAGTGCTATTAAAATTGGATTTTTCAAAGGCATTCGACACCATTGAATATGATGCCATGCTGGTAATAATGAAGCACATGGGCTTTAATGACAAGTGGATTGATTAGATTAAATGCATATTCACCTATGGGAAATCCTCGGTCCTCCTTAATGGTACACCTGGCAGACAATTTTTGTGTAAATGTGGGGTGCACCATGGGGACAACCTGTCTCCTTTAATCTTTGTCTTGGCTGCAGACCTCCTCCAAGCTACCATTAATGATGCTTTCAGACAAGGTTTGATTCAATTACCATTCCCCAGACTGGACAAGAGGATTATCCGATGATACAATACGTAGATGACACGGTCTTAATTATGCCAGCATGCCCCTTGCAAGAAAACACCATCAAATGGATCTTACTAGACTATGTTTCATCCATTGGTCTTAAAATAAATTTCCACAAATAAACAATGATCCCTATTAATTGTGATAATGAGCTTGCAACACGGCTGGCTGGTATCTTTGGCTGCACCATTGGATCGATGCCTTTTACATACCTTGGACTTCCTCTTGGGATAACCAAATAGATAGTACAAGACCTCATGACCCTGGTATGTCGAGTGGAAAGGAAAATAACTGGCACCCTATCCTTACTGTCATATGGGGCTAAAATCTCCTTGCTGAACTCAGTTATCACATCTCTTATCACCTTCTCACTCTGCACCATTAGAATACCACCAAAAATCCTTAACCTACTTGAAAAACTTAGAAGGAGATGCCTCTGGACCAAGAGAACTGAACAGGGGGACAAAAATAATTCCCTTGCCGCATGGGACCTGATTTGCAAACCCAAAATAAGTGGAGGCATGGGAATCATTAATCTACGTGTGCAAAGTGACGCTCTGCTTTTGAAATATCTCCATAAGTTCTATAACAAGCTAGATCTGCCGTGGGTGGAACTTATCTGGTCCACTTACTACAATGACAAAATCCCACATGCCACAGACCCATGTGGCTCTTTTTGGTGGCGCGACATACTGAAGCTAACTCCTATCTACCAAGGCATCACAAAAGCATTGATTAATAAAGGGGATATGGTGCTCATGTGGAAGGATATCTGGCTAGATGAAACACTAATGGAATCACACCCTCGGGCTTTCTCTTTTGCACTAAATGAAGACATCTCAGTAAAAGAATTCTTGGGGATCACGTCACTCGCTGAGGCGTTCCAACTACCACTGTCTTTACAAGCCCATGCAGAAGTACGCGACATGCAACATCTGGTGAGCCACATTGGGCAAAACAACTCCTCAGACCTCAATCATGAATGGATTTACGCATGGGGTAGCAGAAACTTCATGCCGGGACGATATTATAAATTCTACTACAAAGACGTGTCATCCCACAGAACCTTTCACTGGCTTTGGAAAGGGAAGACAACACTTAACATCAAATTCTTTGGATGGCTTTTACTTGCTGATAGGCTCAACATGAGAAACATGCTCAAGCGGAGACATTACAACATAGGCAACAACTTCAATTGCATCCTCTATGACCAACCCTTTGAGGAAGACATCACATGATCTTTCAATGCCAATTTAGCAAAAATTCTTGGAGCAAGCTTGGAATGACCTGGAATGATTGAGACTCAAACTTGCCCATGATTGAAGCAGCAAAAATCGATTGGGCAAGACCTCTTTTCATGACAATATTCTTGCAAGAGTCTTGGAGCATTTGGAAAGGGCGGAATAATAAACACTTCCGAGGGATCCCACCTTCTACTTGCTCCTGGATGAACCGATTCAAAACGGACCTCGCATTGCTACAATACAGAGTTAAAGAGAAGAACAAGGATTTTATCCTCTCCTTTATTAGCTCTCTAAACCCTTTGTAAAACCACCTCCCCCCTACACCTACTTTAACCTAGCGTTCTCCCATTACTTTTAGATCCTTTTCTTTTTTCTTCTTCTACCCCACCCCATCCACCCACATGGTGGGAAGAGGGAGTTAGAGGGTTACACAGTATGTAATGACTACTTTGTACAGTTGTGGTGGTTGAAGTAATACAAAACAGTGGGAGCCTCTCCCTCTGTCTTAGGTTTAAAAAAATATAGATACGTTGGAGACGTATCAGCATCCCCAAGCTTAACTCCTACTTGTCCTCGAGTAGGTAAGTGATAAAAATAGAATTTTTGATGTGGAATGCTTCCTATCATGTCATATCATGCTCTTTTCTTCATAACATGGACATTTGGACTTTTATATTGTTCAAAGCAATAGTCTAGTTTTGACATGATAACTTAAATACTCGAGCATATCAACAAGCAACCATGTCTTTCAAAATATCAATGCTAATATAAGTTATCCCTAGCCCATCTTGCTCAATCATTGATCCATTCATGAAACACACTCGCATATTAACTACACCCAATGCTCAAGTACGATCATATTGCCTCCTAGTTGGTGCTTTTATAAGAGAAGATGGAGACTCAAATTCAAAAATAAAATTTGCATAAAGTAAAAGAAAGGCCCTTCGCAGAGGGAAGTATGGATTTGTAGAGGTGCCAGAGCTCCAAGCAAAAAACTTAGAGATAAAAACATTTTGGGAGGTGTATCCTTCCCACCAACGAAAACGACTTAGAGTTCCCAACACTTTCCATGCTAGATATATCATAGGTGGTTCCCAAATACAAAATAAAGTTTATTCCTTTTTCAACCATACTTTCACTTTCCATGGCTAGCCGTATCCACGGTTGCCCTCCATACCAACACTTTCTAAGGAATTTATTATTTGACAACATAAAGTAAATTCATTTTTCATTTCGGGACTGGGCATCCCTAATATCTTTGCGTTACTCTCGTGCAATGACAAGTGAATAAACACTCATCATGAGAATAACACATCTAGCATGGAAAATATTAGCCACCCCTCACCGCTCTATGAGCGAAACGAACACACAAAAGAGAAGTACATATTGGGGCATTAATCAGTATTAGCTGTCTACTATCTGGTTAATCTCGGGTGTCTACTATGAGTTTCATGTTGGGTGCAAACAAACATTAAAGGAGCCATTATCTGTATTTTTTAACTAAAGCTAATATCTGCCTGCTATCATTGGTTTTGGGTCTATCCATAGTTTGCTACCATCACTCTGGATTTGTGCGTGCACTCCTACATAATCTCACTATGTTTTATTCCCATGCATGTCAGTTATTGTACACAACGGAACTGAACATGAAGAGCAAAAGAGACGAGCCTTGTGTGGCAATAAAAATTCATGCAGACGTTGCTCCATGGTGGGCGCAAAGGTAGCCCCCCTCCACCCATTTTGGATTGTAATCAAGAGGAAGATAACTATTCTGAGGGGGATTCAGAAGGAGAAAACCACTCCTATTTACCCCCTGAGGTCTTCGCTCTAACTTGGCATGCTGATGTTGGTAATATCATGCATAGGGTGCCTTGCATTGCTTACTTTATACATAAAATATGTAATATGCTTAGTTTAGACATGCTTTGTGTGAATGCCATCTGTTTAGTTTCTTTATCATATATGTGAATCATGCAATGCCATCTTGTTTAGCCAGGCATCATCTATGTGAATTTTGCAATGCCACCCTGGTTAGCCAGTCATCTTATATGTGAATTATATCATGCCATCAATTTTTATTACATATTAAATTTGTCTAAAATTTTAGTACATTCAATTAATCTTCCTATGCATCAGCCATTCGACACGGTCATGGAAAAAACTGGAGTGGAAACAAGGTATTCAGAGCAGACAATGCTATCTGACGAAGCAGATGTCTTGCTGGTTACGGATAGCTCCTTAGAGGAGGATTCAGAGACAGATGACCAGTCCTATTTCCCCCCGAGGTGCATGCTCTAACTTGGTAGGGTTATGTTGCTCATATCGTGCGTATGGTGTCTTGCATTGTTATGTCATTTGCTTAGTTTAAACATGCTTTGTGTGAATGCCACCTGTTTAGTGTCTAATTACCATATATGTGAATTATGAAATGCCATCTTGTTGCAAGACATTATATATGTGAATTATGCATTGCTATCTTGTTGCAAGGCATTATATATGTGAATTATGCAATGCCATGCTGTTTAGCCAAGCGTCATATATGTGAATTATATCATCCCGTCCTTTTTTTGTATTTCTCATTGCATTTGTCGACAATGTTTGTATATTCAACTGCTCTTCTTGTGCATCCGCCATTTGAATTGGTGATGGAGAAATCTGGAGTGAAAACAAGGTCTTCAGAGCAGACAATGCTACCTGCTGAAGCAGATATCTTGCTGGTTACAGATAGCTCCTCAGAGGCGGATTCAGAGGCAGATGACCAGTCCTATTATCCCCCTGAGGTGTATGCTCAAACTTGGCAGGGTTATATTACTTATATCATGCATATGTTGTATTCCAATGCTTAGTTTTTACATCATATACACAATATTTAGTGCCATCTCCTTAGTTGACGCATCATATATGTGTTTGCCCTCCACTCACTTTCTTAGTATATAAATCATATATTTGAATTATATCATGCCATGATGTTTACATAGACAACATGTATCTGAATTATGGCATGCCAACCCATTTTCGAAAGACATAATATAGTTATATCATCTCATCCTGTATACATAGTTATCATATTTTGAATTATGTCATTCTATCCGTGAATTATATCATGCCATTAATACATCTCCAACGCATCTATAATTTATGAATTGTTAACGCCAATATATTATCATTCTTGGATGTTTTACAATCATTTTATAGCAACTTTATATCATTTTTTGGGACTAACCTATTGTACCAGTGCCCAGTGCATGTTGTTGTATTTTTGCTTGTTTTTTACATCATAGAAAATCAATATCAAACGAAGTCCAAACACCGCGAAACTTTTTGTGGATTTTTTATGGGCCAGAAGACTCCCGATGGGCCAAAGCAGCACCTGGGGGTGCCCCGAGGGGGGCACAACCCACCAGGGCGCGCCAGGGCCCCCTGGCGCGCCCAGGTGGGATGTGCCCACCTCGGTGGCCTCCCGCACCCCTTCTTTGCACTATAAATTCCCAAATATTTCTAAACCCCTCGAGGTTAACCTAGATCAGAAGTTCCGCCGCCGCAGGGCTCTGTATCCACCAAAAACCAATCTAGACCCGTTCCGGCACCCTGTCGGAGGGGGGATCATGTCCGGCGGCCAGCTTCATCATCCCGACGGCCACCACGATGAGGAGGGAGTAGTCCACCCTCGGGGCTGAGGGTTTGTACCAGTAGCTATGTGTTTAATCTCTCTCTCTCTCTCGTGATCTATATCATGGGCTTCTTTAATGTAGTTGGATCATATGATGTTTCTCCCCTCCATACTCTTGTTGTGATTAATTGAATCTTTACCCTTTGTAGTTTTTTCATTTCGGATTGAATGTTCAGATTTGAGAACACATGATGTATGTCTTGCAGTATGAATACTTGAGGTGACAACGGGGTATCATATTGATTAACTTGATGTATGTTGTGGCACTCAACTTGCGGATTCCCGAGGTGACATTGGGGTAATTTATGCATAGGGGTTGATGCATGTTTTTATTATCTTTTCTCAGATAGAAACTTTGGGGTCTCCTCGTAGTTCTTTGTGTTGGATTGAGTATTATGAATATGAATTTGCTTTGGTGTTATTTTAGTACGAACTCTAGGATTGATCGAATGGAAAGAATAGCTTTGTGTTATTTTAGTATGAACTCTTGAATAGATCAAACGGAAAGAATAGCTTTGAGGTGGTTTCATACCCTACAAACAACTCCTACCTTTTGTTCTCCGCTAATAGGAACTCGTGAGTGATTCTTCGTTGCACTTTGAGGGATAATCATATGATCCAACTATTTTAGCACTGTTGAGAGGTTGCACTAGTGAAAGTACAGACCCTAGGCTCATTTTCAAGCATTGTTGTGCCCGTTTAATATTTGCTACCTTGCTATTTTTATTTATTCAGATTATAAAAATATATTTATACCATTCATATTGCACTTTTATCACCATCTCTTCGCCGAACTAGTGCACCTATACAATTTGCCATTGTATTGGGTGTGTTGGGGACACAAGAGATTTCTTTTCTTTGGTTGCAGGGTCGTTTGAGAGAGACCATCTTCATCCTACACCTCTCACGAATTGATAAACATTAGGTCATCCACTTGACGGAAAATTGCTACTGTCCTACAAAACTCTGTGCTTGGAGGCCCAACACGTGTCTACAAGAATAAAGTTGCATAGTAGACATCAAGCTCTTTTCCGGCGACGTTGCCGGGGAGGTGAGTGATTGAAGGTGTATCCTTAGATCTTGCAATTGAATCTTTTAGTTTCTTGTTTTATCACTAGTTTGGTTTATAAACGAAAACTACATAAAAATGGAATTAAGGTTGCATTATATTATTGATCATCTTTATAATATCTTTCTTGAAAATGATGGTTCGGAAAATTGTGCTCAATTGTTAGAAGAAGAAATCAATAAAATGTTTGGCACAAAATATTTGAGTGATGAGCATGATTGAAATTTTTTTAGTATAAATTCTTTGAATATCCAAAATGCTAATGATGATTGCACAAGTCATGAAAAAAAATGTTTCTTATAAGCATGTCAATTTTTTTGGAGTGAATTGGGAGTGCAATTGCACACCAAAAAGGGAAGATAGATTTTGTAAGAAGCATAAATATTTAGAAACGAAAAAGTTGCAAGAAAGGCTAGATGATTGTGCTAAAAGATTTAATTTTTTCCGCCATCCTTGTGAACTTTGCAATGAACATGGTCATTTAAATCTCCAATGCAAATTCTTTCATGATCAAATCGTGTCCAAAAATTGTGATAACTTGATTACCCTTGAGCATCATAAAGAGCTTAGTCTTCTTTTGGAGTATGAAGAAATGAAATGTATAACTAAGGGTATTCCAAAATTTAATCTCGATAGATTTCTTGATTTTGATCTAGAGGAATTTTATATGTTTTGTGCGGTAAATTGCATTGAGAATCCTTATATTTCCAACTATCTAAAGTCAAGAAAACAAATAGAATAGTAAGTCCCCTAATGAAAGGGAAAATATTTCCCAATATCCTCCTAGTGTTTATTATGATGAATCAGGTAATGAGGAGGAGCTTCCTATCCAACTTATCTCATCAATAATAAGCTTGAAAATATTAATTAAACCCACACATGATGTGGTGAAGAAGAGGAAAAGAGGAAAGAATAGAGGTAAAAAGGTATCTCTCCTAAATAATGTTGCTCCTATCACCATTATGCCTCATGAAAGTGAATCAAATATGTTGATGGAGGATGATGATATCGAGTATAATTTTGTGATACCTACTACTTGTTGTAATGATTATGATTGGGAAGACAACGATATCCCTTATGATCTTGAAAATACTTTTAGCACTTGCTTGGAAGAATATGATAATAATATTTGCTATACTATTGGTGCCATTCGTGCTATTGATAAGAATGATTGTGATGATATGCATAACCACAAGCTTGGGGATGCTATGTTTGATCAGTATGATATGTTTGAAGATTTATTTGCTAGAAATAATGCTTGTCCTAAGCTTGGGGATGCTTTGCCTAATGAATATGATCCTTTGATTCCTGCTACTTTCGATAAGAAAATTTATTATGATGATAGCATGCCTCCTATTTATGATGATTACATTGATGAAAGTGGGTTTGGAAGAGTCTCAACTCTAGGTAGTAGTGATCCCACTATTTTGGAGGGTGTTGAATCTTGTTACAATATTGATGAAAGTGGATTTGGAGAGGTCATGAATTTATTTAGTGATACATCCACTATGTTGGAAGAGGTTTCAATTGACTATGACAATAAAGTTGCTATATATGATGATTATTGTGATGACATCTATGCCATAAAGAGTGATAAATCTTCTATGCTTGTGCATCATGAAAAGAGTGTTGTATGTTATAGTTATATTGTTGAGTCTATTCATGATGTTTCTGAAAATTATTATGAGGAAGGAAATTATGCTCTTACCTTCCTCAATAATATCAATTTTCTTCTCTATGTGTTGATTGTTTTGAAGTTGCACTTGTTTTGCCTTCCTATGCTAGTTGATTCTTGCTCCCATAAGTTGTTTGCTCACAAAATCCCTATGCATAGGAAAAGGGTTATACCTAAATGTGCTAGTCATATGCTTCATGATGCTCTCTTCATGTTTCAATTCTTATCTTTTATGTGAGCATCATTAAAATCATCATGCCGAACTTAAAAGGCATTAAAGAAAAGTGCTTGTTGGGAGACAACCCGACATTTACCCCTACCGTTTTTGTGTGTTCACATGATTAAGATACTGTAGTAATCATGTTTTATTGCTTTTGTTTCAATAAAGTGCCAAGTAAGACCTTTGGGATGGTCTACAGTTATAGTTGATTTGATCTTGCTGAAAAACAGAAACTTTTGCGCTCAAAAAAACAACTCCCGTTTTTAACAGAAGCGTGATAAAATGCTGATTCTTTTTGCAGAAGATTAATATACAAATTTCTCAGGTTGTCCTAATGTTTCAGAATTTTTGGTAGAAGAAGTATGGTTGGAGAACACATTACTACAGACTGTTAGGTTTTTGACAAATTCTGTTTTCAATTCATAGTTTGCTTGTTTCCTAGTTTCTATGGCTTATATTTCTCAATATAAATTGTGTAAATGATATGTTACAGTAGGCATTGTGTGAGAACAATTATGAATCTTGTCTTTGACAGTACCAAAAGTGAGATGGTTTGCTCTATATCATACTAACCTATCTCACAAAGTTGCGTTAAGTTTTGTGTGATTGAAGTTTTCAAGTTTTGGGTGAGATGTCAATATAAGGAGAATGAGGAGTGACAATAACCTAAGCTTGGGTATGCCCAAGGCACCCCAAGGTATTATTCAAGGAAGATCCAAGCAACTAAGCTTGGGGATGCCCCGGAAGGCATCCCCTCTTTTGTCTCCAACATTATCGGTAACCTCACTTGGAGCTATGTTTTCATTCATCACATGATATGTGTTTTGCTTGGAGTGTCAATTTATTTTCTTAGTATTTGCTTTAGGTTATTTTTAATAATGTTTTGCATCTTTTATTTCAATAAAAGTGGCAATGATAGCCTTTGTAATGCTTATTTTGCAAGTATACATGTTGCTGTTTGAAAACAGAAAGTTTACCGTTGTTGCAAAAATTTCCTAGAAAAGTCAGAATGTGATAAAATGTTGAAACTTTTTGCAAAATGAGCTCTGATAAATTTTCTACAGTGTGGTAAATTTTCATAATTTTTGGAGTTTAAGAAGTATTGATACTCTTGCATTCTTTACAGACTGTATTGTTTTGGCGGATTACTGATATGTTTGCATTGTTTGCATATGTTTGCTTTTTAATGATTCTGTTTGAGGATAGGAGTATTAAATATGTAGAGGCATTTAGTATTCAATGTTGAATAATAATTTTAGTGATTTTCTATAGTAGAGAATGATAAGGGTTTTGCATTGGTTTATACTAACTTATCTCACCAGTTCTTATTGAGTTTTGTGTGGATGAAGCTTTTGAGATTTAGGAAAACCGTGATATGAGAAGAATTAAGGAGACACAAAAGCTCAAGCTTGGGGATGCCCAGGGCACTCCAAGATAATATTTCAAGAAGTCTCAAGCATCTAAGCTTGGGGATGCCCCGGTAGGCATCATACCTTTCTTTATCAACAATTATCGGTTAGTATAGGTTGAGCCTAAGTTTTTGCTTCTCCACATGAGTTGTGCTATTCTTAGAATGCCATTTTATTTTAATTTTGCTTGCTATTTTAATAAGACACTTAGATCTGAAAGTTTTTAAATAAAATAGAGTCCTCAAATAGTTGCCAGGGAGGCTAAGTAAGCGGAATTCACATCCCGTCAACGAAGCTCTTTTCTATGGAATTACTCTTGTGCTTCACTTATATCCTATGAGTAAATTGTTGAATGAATATCATGAAGTTGAAATCATATCATGCCTAGTGGTAGCTTCACATTGGGTTTATAAAGTGAAATCTTTTGAGGCTTGACAATCACAATATTGGTCATACAAGCAATTCACGAATAATTAGTATAAGGAAGAGAACTTTCACATATAAATACACTATCATGGAAATCTTTTGTGATTGTGAGCCCCCGTCAAAATATTATATGCCAAAATTGTTGACATTGGACAAGGAAGACAACGTAATGGTTTATATTTGTTCATATTCACATAGAAGTTATATTGTCATAGATCCTTCAACATGTGGTACTTGCCCCCCATCTTTGCTATCCAAAAAATCCGCACCAAGTAGAGATACTAGTTGTGCATCGAAAAACCCTTAAACCCAAATCTTATTTTCAAGAGTCCACCATACCTACCTAAGGATTGAGAAAGATCCTTCGAGTAAGTTGTCATTGGTGCAATAAGGAAATAAAAATTGCTTCTAAAAGTGTAAGATCATTTAGTGTAAGAGAAAATTGAGTGTTGTACGAACTTGTGATGGTAAAGCAATAAAAGTGATAGATTGCATAATAAAGGTTTCTATCACAAGGGGCAATATAACGTGACGTTCTTTTGCACTAAGGGATTGAGCATACAAACAAATAAGCGCATGGCAACCTCTGCTTCCCTCAGGGAAGGGCCTATCTTTTACTTTTATGCAAGAGTTAGAGTTTTTCTCTCTATTCCTTTTTATTTTTCCCTTTTGGCAAGCATCATGTGGTGAGGAAAGATGGAGGCACATATATCCGGTTGGATATGTGTAGCATGAGTTATTATTGTTGACATCACCCTTGAGGTGAATACGTTGGGAGGCGAAATTATAAGCCCCTATCTTTCTATGTGTCCGGTTGAAACGTTTTGCTCATGTGTACAAGGTGAGTGTTAGCAATCATAGAATACTATATGATGGTTGAGTATGTGGAGCTCTTACTTAAACTCTGTTGAATAAGTTGAATTGCAATTGCTTGGTGACTAAGAACATAGGTTGTTGGGTTTCAAGAGAATTCATTGTTTGAACCTTAACATGTGAATTGGTTGCCACTATAACATGAGAAGTTTTATAAGAAAGAATTGTTGTTATGATGCTAGGAAAAGTGATTGAAATTATCATTGATCAAACTTATCCACTTTGCTAGCATTCACACTTCATAAATTATTTCTTTTATCATTTACCTACTCGAGGACGAGTAGGAATTAAGCTTGGGGATGCTGATATGTCTCCAACGTATCTATAATTTATGAAGTATTCATGCCAATATATTATCATTCTTGGATGTTTTACAATCATTTTATAGCAACTTTATATCATTTTTTGGGACTAACCTATTGAACCAGTGCCCAGTGCCAGCTGCTGTTTTTTGCTTGTTTTTTACATTGTAGAAAATCAATATCAAATGAAGTGCAAACACCGTGAAACTTTTTATGGATTTTTTATGGGCCAGAAGACTCTCGATGGGCCAAAGCAGCACCTCGGGGTGCCCCGAGGGGGCACAACCCACCAGGGCGCGCCCAGGTGGGTTGTGCCCACCTCGGTGGCCTCCCGCACCCCTTCTTTGCACTATAAATTCCCAAATATTCCGAAACCCCTCGGGGTTAACCTAGATCAAAAGTTCCGCTGCCGCAGGGCTCTGTAGCCACCGAAAACCAATCTAGACCCATTCCGGCACCCTGTCGGAGGGGGGGATCATCTCCGGTGGCCATCTTCATCATCCTGGCAGCCACCATGATGAGGGAGTAGTCCACCCTTGGGGCTGAGGGTTTGTACCAGTAGCTATGTGTTTAATCTCTCTCTCTCTCTCTCTCGTGATCTATATCATGGGCTTTTTTAATGTAGTTGGATCATATGATGTTTCTCCCCTCCATACTCTTGTTGTGATTAATTGAATCTTTACCCTTTGTAGTTTCGTCATTTCGGATTGAATGTTCAGATTTGAGAACACATGATGTATGTCTTGCAGTATGAATACTTGAGGTGATAACGGGGTATCATATTGATTAACTTGATGCATGTTGTGGCACTCAACTTGCGGATTCCCGAGGTGACATTGGGGTATTTTATGCATAGGGGTTGATGCATGTTTTTATTATCTTTTCTTCGATAGAAACTTTGGGGTCTCCTTGTATTTCTTTGTGTTGGATTGAGTATTATGAATATGAATTTGCTTTGGTGTTATTTTAGTACGAACTCTAGGATTGATCGAACGGAAAGAATAGCTTTGTGTTATTATAGTATGAACTATTGAATAGATCGAACAGAAAGAATAGCTTTGTTGTGGTTTCGTATCCTACAAAGAATTCCTATCTTTTGTTCTCCGCTAATAGGAACTCGGGAGTGATTCTTTATTGCACCTTGAGGGATAATCATATGATCCAACTATGTTAGCACTGTTGAGAGGTTGCACTAGTGAAAGTATGAATCCCAGGCCTCATTTTCAAGCATTGCAATACCGTTTTTGTGCCCGTTTAATATTTGCTACCTTGCTGTTTTTATTTATTCAGATTATAAAAATATATTTCTACCATTCATATTACACTTTTATCTCCATCTCTTCACCGAACTAGTGCAGCTATACAATTTGCCATTATATTGGGTGTGTTGGGGACACAAGATATTTCTTGTATTTGGTTACAACGTCGTTTGAGAGAGACCATCTTCATCCTACACCTCTCACGGATTGATAAACCTTAGGTCATCCACTTGAGGGAAAATTTCTACCGTCCTACAAAACTCTACGCTTGGAGGCCCAACACGTGTCTACAAGAATAAAGTTGCATACTAGACATCAGCCATCATGTTTCCATCGACGACATATTTGTGAATTATGGCATGCCAACCACTTTAATAGACACATCACATAGTTATATCATGTCATCCTGTTTACATAGTTGTCGGGGGAAACTGATCCACGAACACCTATGGGGCCGGCGGACTGGGCCCCTTTCGGTTCGGCGGGGGGCGGAGATCGCACGAAGAGCAGATCGAGGCGAGGCACACGAGCAGTTTACCCAGCTTCGGAGCTCTCCGGAGAGATAACACTCCTACTGCTGCTTGTCTGGTTGTATTATCTGGTGTTCTTGCTCTCGAGAGAGAGAGCGTGATGTTTTCTGGGCTAAGAATGAATCGAAGCGAACTGTCTGAACCCCTCTACGTTGCGCATGGGCCTCCTTTTATACGCTAAAGGGGTCACCGACAGGTGGCAACGCAAAGGAGGGTAAAAACGTAAAAAGTGAGGTAGTTGATACAGTTACTTGTACGGTGCACCCTACCTAACCCTGACGGCAGGGGACAAGGGCATTAAATGCCCGTCTGAGTCACCCGAACAGTGCAGAAAAGGACCGTTAGGGGCGCCACCGTTCGCCATGATGGCGATCTTGTCAGCTTCGCATGCCACTGCGCACCGCTGGCTGCACAGCCTCCCGCCACGCGCGCCCGGAGAGGCCCCCAGAGCGACACGTTGGTGGATGCGCTGGAGCGTGGGCACAGAGTGGCCGCCTGCCGCGGCAAGCGCCTTGCCGCTGTTGTTATCTTGTCGGGTCCAGAAGCTCGTCGCTCACCGGGCCTCGGGGTACCTTGTTTAGTCTTCCCGGCAAGCTCCTCTTGCCGGGGCCTTGTTGCCTTGTCGGAGCACGTGGCGCGTCGCGGCAAGTTCCTTGGAGCGCCTTGGTTGGCCTTCCCGGCAAGCTCCTCTTGTCGGGGCCTTGTCTCCTTAGCTTAAATACTTTGTTCTTGGATGGCTCCAAGGGAACCTTGGGGGATCTTGGCATTCGCCCGGCAAGCCTTGCCGCGGGGTGCTGCAACTGCCCGTGCACAGGTTCGGGGTACTAGGGTACCCCTATTCTAGTACACCGACAGGAGCCCCCGGGCCTGGGCCAGACACGGTGCCGAGCGCTGTTGGGCCAGGCCCAAGTCAGGGCACGGGCACACGCGGACTGGCCCACACCGAATCTTGCTCCGTATCCACCGCGCTCTCCCATAACGGCACGCGTTGAATGCGGCATCGTGGGAGAGATCGTGGGTGGTTGTTTATTTGGAAGGCCGAAACGTCCGCCAAGAGCCTGCGGATGACGTTGTGCGAGGGTTCTTCGACACCTTGGAGGAAGTGTCGGTCCATGCTGACGAGCAGAAGAGCCTCACCCGTGACACCACCGACGAGGAGCTGCAGCGCATCGCCACTAGGGCCGAAGAGGCTGTGGCCGCAGCTGCCGCGGGTGCGTTTGGGTTCACTGTGGAGGAGGCGGAGGCTGCGGAGGCGGCAAACCTTGCCGAGCGTGCGGAGTTCATGGGCGAGGAGGAGCCTGCCGGTTCCGAAGCCGAGCCGAGTGAGGCCGGTGAGGAGGAGCCCGAGCCTTTAGAGAACTTGCCGCAGGCGGAACCCCCGGCCCCGCCAAGAAGGCGCCTTCGCAGGGCCGGGGACGCAGCGGGGCGGCAGCCGGGTCAACAGCCGCCGAGCCGTGCGACGCGCTCTACCGCGGCAAGCAATGTTGCCGCGGGAGCGCCTCACGCAACAGCGGCAACTGGAGCGGGATCTTCCCGGGCCACCGCCACCGCCCCCGCCAAGCGGGCAAGGGATCCTACTCCCCCACCTCGCCGCACCGGAGGAGGGCCGGACTTCGATCTTTCCGCGCTCAGCTCCGACGAGGAGGAAGAAGAGTAAGTTTCTTTGGTGCTCTTGTAGTTCTTCAATCTTGCTGTTTACATCTTGTATCTGACTTGCTCCAATCTGGACTCCTTTCTTTTCAGGACGCTGGCCCAGAGAGCGGCGAAGAGGGCCAAGGCCGCGGTGATCGTCATCGAGGATGACCCCATCGTGTCAGCAGGAGGTGGGTCCGAGACCACCTTGACGGACCCGGCAATCACTCCCCAAAGCAGCCCCCAGCGCAGCCCCCAGCGTAAGTTCATAGTTTAGTCTTCTACTGCCGGGCGCGCTTGAGTGCTTTTTCCTTTGTTGATATCTTGCTTGTTGACTTGTGCAGGAGCAGAGCAGTCTCACCAGGAGCGCCCGGAAGTTGGTCCCGAAGTGCCACCTGCTTCGACTGCGCCGCCAAGGGAGGAGTCCCCGGCAAGGGAGCGCTCTCCGGCAAGGGGGAACTCTCCGGCAAGGGACGGCACTGCTGATCCTGCGGCGACCGAGGCCGCAACTGCAGATCTTGGCGCAGGTAATCCACTCGCCCAGAAACTTTCCCTTGGGTTCTGCTTCTTCCGTTTTTCCTCTCTTGGATTTTTGATTGATTTTCCTCCCTTCTTCGTTCTTCAGACCCATCTGCGGCTGAGCCAATGGAGACAGAGGGCACCGGCGAGGAAGGGGCCGGTGCTGACGAGGCCACCGGCGAGGAGGCCGCCAGGGCTACCGCTGCAGAAGCCGACGAGGGGTCGGGCGATCGCACTGACAACCCTGAGGCTGCAGGAGCGCCAGGCGCTGCATCGACCGCCGATCCCTCTGCTGCTTCTGCGGAGCCGGGCTCTGAGGAGCCCCAGCCCGGCGCTTACTTGAAGGCCGGCGACGGTATCTTCATCAAGCTACCCTGGGCGTCGAGCTCCAGAGCGCCGGTCGAGGGGGAAACTTTCGACGGGGAGGTGCTCGCCTCTGCTGGACTGTCGTTGGTTGACGCGCCCAGCAGCAGCAGCGGTGAGCCTGAGGAGGAGCAGCTGCTGTGGAAGCTGTTGTCACTCTACCGCGCCCGGCAAGCCAAACTAGCTTCCCGGGAAGCGCTTGTCGCGAAGGCGGGAGTTGACATGGAGAAGCGTGCGGAGGAGCTCCGGGGCCAAAATCAAGAAGCTCTCCGGTCCCTGGCGCAGGAGCGGGAGTGACTCGACGAGGAGCGCACGGCCTTTCTTCTCGAGAAGGCCGAGGCTGAGGAGGAGCAAAGGCTGGCCGCCGAGAAGCAGTCCGCGCGGGAAGGTGAACTAGTGCAGCGGAAGGCCAACCTCGACAGCTACGAGGAAGAGCTCGCCGAGCGCGAGCAAGCACTTGGCGAGGCGCTCAAGGAGGCAAAGGACACTGCGGCAATTGCAGAGGCCGCCAAGAAAGAGCTGGAGGAGAAGGTGGCGCAGCTGGAGGCCGACATTGGGAAGAGAGGCGAGGAGCTTGCCGCGCTCAAGCGTGAGCGTGAGAAGGATGCTGCCGCCCACGGTGAGCTGCAAGGTCTTCTCGCTGAGAGGGGCAAGGAGCTCAGCGCCGCCAAGGATTCCAAAGCAGACCTGGAGCTGAAGCTGGCCACGCTGGCGCAGACGCTGGAGGCCGCCAAGGAGCGGGAGAAGACCTTGTCAGAGAAGGTCAAGGCTGACGCGGCGCTGCTGGAGAGCATTGCAGTTACCCAGAACTCGTTCAGAGACACTGTGGAGCACTGGACCGAGGGTCTGGTGAACATTGCCGCAGTCATCAACGAGGAGCTGGCGCAGCTGGGGATGGAGGACTTTGGGTATCCTTCCGACGAGAGTCTTCAACCCAGCGCCAAGCTCAGCCTGTTCTTCAAGGGCGTGGCGACGGCACTCCAGCGGCTCCGGGAGAGGATCCCGAAGCAACTGGCCGACGAGTCGCGCAAAATCTGCACCGGGGTTCTCCAGAAGGTGCTGATGAAGGTAGCCTTCCGCAATCCAGGCCTCAGCTTCACCAACGTCCTCAGGTCCTTGCCGCCTGACGCCGATCTGGATGCACTCAAGGCCCTTGTCGCACCCATTGTGGACAAGGTGAGCGAGATCAAGAGGGTCGAGGGCGGACGCGTAGACTAGGCCGCCCATTTCTTCTTTTCCCTTGTCGCTGCTAATCATGTTATAAAAACAGTCTGTTAGAGCTGCGACAAGTTATCTTGTAATATAACTTTATTTCTGTTATCAATTGCTATGTTATTTCCTCTACTAGATTCCTTCCTTTGTATGTTTTTACCCTACGCTTCTAGGGAACTTGTCGGCGCAGGCGCCCGAGCCGCGAGCGCTGAGTGCGGAACTTCAGCAGCCTACTGGCGGCGCTGCTTCCGACAAGAAACCTTGTCGCGACTAGATGCAGCACGCTTAAGCTGTTGAGCGGACTCGAAACAAAGTAAGGGCGCAACTAGTCACGAGTTGGTTCCTCCGCGCACAGGTTTTCCATACAAAGCAGGATCGTTCGAGGAAGATAACTCAAAAATTTAGAAAGTGATTGCTCAAACTTTGGCAACTTAGCTTTTCTGTCATTTGCTTCCCGGTAAGGCAAGTCTTTGCTTGAACGACGCCTGGCCCATACCACAATCTTCTCTTTCCCCCCCGGCAAACTTGTGTGCGAGAGAACCTTCTTTTCCTTTAAACAAAGGAGAAAGAAGAGAAAATAATAATATGGAGCTCTTCGGCTCGTTACTGCTTACCGGATGTAGGTGCTGCACAAAGTATCAGATAATTGCATGCAAGAAAGGAACTAATGCATGAAATGGACAAATTTGCGCGGAGCACATGGGGTTTTACTTATGCACGGGATCTGCGCCCGGCTTTGTACAAAGGATTACATGCAACAGCGGCAAGACTTGTACAAAAGGTGGTTGCCGGAACGGGGTTCCGGCAACCGCACCCTATGGGAAAAACTTACGAAGATGTTCTATGTTCCAAGAGTTGCTCACCGGAATGCCATCTTCGGTCTCAAGGCGGACAGCGCCAGGCCTTGTGACTCGTCTCACCCGATAAGGGCCTTCCCACTTCGGCGTCAACTTGTTGGAATTCTTGCCGGACTGAACGCGCCGAAGAACAAGGTCACCTTCCTCGAAGCTTCTGGCTTTAACTTTGCGGCTATGATAGCGGCGCAAAGCTTGCTGGTATCGAGCAGCTCGTACAGCAGCCTGAAGATGATCTTCCTCAAGGAGCAGCGCGTCGTCTTGCCGCAGCTGTTCTTGCTCAAGCTCATCATAAGCGAGCACTCGAGGTGATCCGTATACGAGTTCCGTGGGGAGAACTGCCTCTGCTCCATAGACTAGAGCGAAAGGTGTCTGGCCAGTGGCTCGATTTGGCGTCATTCTGACCGACCAAAGAACCACCGGCAGCTCCTCGATCCAGTTCCTTCCGCACCTGTGCAGCCTATCGAAAGTTCTGGTCTTGAGCCCGCGCAGCACTTCAGCATTTGCCCTCTCTGCTTGACCGTTGCTTCTTGGATGAGCAACAGAAGCGAAGCAGACCTTGGCGCCAAGGTCTTGGACGTACTGCATGAAGGTGCGGCTCGTGAATTGCGTGTCGTTGTCGGTGATGATCCTGTTAGGGATCCCGAAACGGCAAACAATTGACCTGAAGAACTTGACTGCTGACTGTGCTGTCACCTTCCTCACTGGCTGCACTTCCGGCCACTTTGTGAACTTGTCGATTGCGACGTACAAGTACTCAAAGCCCCCGATAGCTCGGGGGAAGGGGCCGAGGATATCGAGCCCCCAGACCGAAAATGGCCAGGATAAAGGGATCGTCTGGAGAGCTTGAGCTGGCTGGTGTATCTGTTTGGAGTGGAACTGGCACGCTTCACACTTGGTTACTTGTGCAGTTGCATCTTGGAGGGCTATTGGCCAAAAGAAACCTTGCCGGAAAGCTTTGTCGGCAAGTACTCTTGCGCCAATGTGGTGGCCACATATGCCTCCATGTATCTCTGCCAACAGCTTTTGTCCATCTTCCCGGCGAATAAACTTCAATTTCACACCGTTGAGTCTTCTTCTGTACAGTATGCTATAGACAAACTGGTACATACTTGACTGCCGGGCTACTCTTTCCGCTTCTTCTTGTTCTTCCGGAAGTTCTCCTGTCTGAAGGAAGTGGACAATCTGCTGTGCGCATGCTGGAGCTTGTGGCTCGACAACAAGGACTAAAGGCGCATCTGCTGCTGCGGGAACATCCGCTTCCACGGCAAGGACTTGTGGTCCTGCCGGAGCTTGATGTTCCCCGGCAAGCTTGCCGGAGCAAAACTTGTCGGGAGCGTCTGCTTCAACGGAACAAACCATAAGGCTTGCCCGAGCAGACTGCCCCTCAGCCTCCTTGGTGTTGATCTTGGGGACTTTCTTGGCGGCGGCTACGGGGAGCTCTGCCGGCAAGTAGTCACCGGAAACCAACTTCCTCTTCTTGCTTTGTCTAGTTGATGGTGTTACGGATGGTTGAGTCAACTTAAGCACAAAGATCCCTGGTTCCACAGGTAACTTTAGTGCGGCGCACTTTGACAGGCCATCAGCAATATCATTCTGAGCTCTTGGGATATGCTCCATTTGTAGGCCGTCAAAGTGCTCTTCTAGCTTCCTCACTTCATCAACATATGCTTCCATCAACGGACTCTGGTAGTTCTTGTTCACTTGTCGGACGACAAGCTGTGAGTCACCCCTGACAATGAGCTTCTTGATCCCAAGGTCTGCTGCGATTCTGAGACCGGCAAGCAATCCTTCATACTCTACAGTATTGTTGGTTGCTTGCTCTTTGGGAAAGTGCATCTGGACTACGTACTTGAGGTGCTCTCCGGTGGGTGCGACAAGCAGCACGCCTGCACCGGCGCCTTGCAGCGAGAAGGCACCATCAAAGTACATCAGCCACTCTTTGCTTGCCACTTTGACGGGGATGCTTGTTTCTGGAATTTCTTCATCTGGGGTTGGCGTCCACTCTGCTATGAACTCTGCCAATGCTCTGCTTTGGATAGTTGAAGTGCTCTCAAACTTGAAGCCAAAGCTTGACAGTTCCAGCGCCCACTCGACAATCCTGCCTGTTGCTTCTGGATTTTGCAGTATCCTCTTCAGCGGAAAGCGAGTGACGACTGTGATCTCATGTGCTTGGAAGTAATGGCGCAGCTTTCTCGAGGCCATGAGGAGGCTGAAAAGCAACTTCTCCACACCAGAGTACCTTGATCTAGCCCCCTGCAGAAGAGAACTGACAAAGTAAACTGGGCACTGCACCATTCTCTTTGGCATCTTATCATGCTCCTGCGCAAACCCATGTTTGTCGGGACCAGAGCTTGTCGGCGAAGCTCCCTGCTTGTCGCTGGATGGATCTGCCGTGGTTGCTGGCACATCATCCGCCTCCCTCTCTGCCACTAACGCAACACTAACCACTTGATTGGTTGCCGCTATATACAGCAGCAACTTCTCTTGCGGCTTAGGTGCGACAAGCGTTGGAGTGGAGGATAGGTATCTCTTCAAGTCCTGCAGCGCAGCCTCCGCTTCCGGAGTCCATTTCATTGGACCTGCCTTTTTCAAAATTTTGAAAAATGGCAGGGCGCGCTCAGCAGATCTAGAGATAAACCTGCTGAGAGCAGCCACGCAACCGGCAAGCCTTCGTACATCCTTGACGCGCTTTGGTGCTTCGATCTGCTCAATGGCTTTGATCTTGTCGGGATTGGCTTCAATTCCCCGCTGAGACACGAAGAACCCGAGAAGCTTGCCGGAAGGGACTCCAAACACACACTTCTCGGGGTTAAGCTTGAGGTTGATCTTGCGCAGATTTGCAAATGTCTCGTCTAAATCTCTAATCAGGGTCGCCTTGTTCTTGCTCTTGACCACTATGTCATCCATGTAAGCTTCCACATTTCTGTGCATTTGCGGCTCAAAAGCATGGTGGACTACCCTTGCGAATGTTGAACCAGCATTCTTCAAACCGAAAGGCATCCCTACGAAGCAGTACGTGCCACACGGGGTGATAAATGCGGTTTTCTCTTCATCTTCTTCTGCCATGAAGATTTGATGGTATCCTGAGTATGCATCAAGAAATGAAAGCAAATCACATCCGGCTGTGGAGTCAACAATCTGGTCAATACGCGGCAAGGGAAATGGGTCTTTGGGACAAGCTTTATTAACATCAGTGAAGTCAATACAAAGTCTCCATTTCCCATTAGCCTTGCGCACAACAACAGGATTGGCCAACCACGTGGGATGGAGTACTCCTCTGACAAGGCCTGCTGCTTCCAACTTCTTGATTTCTTCTGCGATGAATTCTTGGCGCTCTACTGCCTGCTTCCTGACTCTCTGCTTGACGGGCCGCGCATGAGGACAGACGGCAAGGTGGTGCTCAATTACTTTCCTGGGAACACCGGGGATATCAGACAGTTGCCACGCAAACACGTCGATATTCGCCCGCAGGAAAGCAACGAGCGCGCTTTCCTATTTGGGGTCAAGAGTGGCGCTGATGGTGAAGGTACCACCAGTGCCGCCCTCCTTGGCGGACACCTTCTTGGTCTCAGGTGGAGCTGCCATTGCCTTCTTACACTTGCCGGTGGAGCTCGATGGTGCGTCCTCGACGGTAGCGCAGCACTCCGAAGAGGTGCGCTTGCCGGAGTGGGCATCAGAGCTCTTGCCGGACTTGGTCTTCTTCTTCCCCCCGGGAGCTTCAGCGGCAAGTGTCCTGCGTTCTGCTGCGGCTGCTGCTTCCCGGTAGATCTTGTCGGCACAGATAAGAGCATCCTTCTTGTCGCCAGGGACAGAGATGACACTTATCGGGCCTGGCATTTTCAGTACGTTGTACGCGTAGTGAGAGGCTGCCATGAACTTGGCGAGTGCCGGTCGGCCAAGGATTCCATTGTAAGGTAATGGAAAGTCGGCAATGTCAAACATGACCCTCTCAGTCCTGAAGTTCAGCTTGCTGCCAAATGTTACCGGCAACGTGATCTTTCCCTTTGGCTTGCTCCTTCCCGGGTTGATTCCTTGAAATGTGCCGGTCTCTTCGAGCTCGCTGTCAGGGATCTGGAGTTTCTGGAGCACCGCGGAGGAGATCAGGTTCAAGCCGGCCCCGCCGTCAACTAGCATCTTAGTGACCTTGAGGTTGCGGATTGTTGGTGAAACCAACATCGGCAAGCACCCGACCGCAGTTATGCGATCCGGGTGGTCCTCAATATCAAAGATGATAGGCGTGCTGGACCATTTCAGAGGCTTGCGTGACTCGACGGGAGGTTCTGCTGCATTAACTTCCCGCACCCACTGCTTGAGCTGGCGGTGCGAGGCATGCAGAGAAGCACCACCGTCAACGCACAGGACCTCTGTGGCTTTCTGGAACTCCTGCTCATCAGTCTCCTCATCATCCATGTCCTCATCGTCGTCGTCATCTTCATCCTTGTCGCGGCCGCGAGGAGGTCTGTCTCCTTGCCGCTGCTTGGCCTTGCCGCGGCGTCCTCCTCGGCCGGGACGTTTCTTGCCGGATCCACCAGCTCCTTCCTGGGCCTTCTCCTTGTCGCGCCGCTCGTATTCAGCTTTCTGTTGCTCAACAAGCTGTTCGACTTTCTTATAGTTCTGGAGATCATGGCCCTTGGTGCGGTGGATCTTGCAATATTGCTTGTTGGTGCCGTCCTGCTTGTCGGCGACCGCCACCTCCGCGGCAACCTCCTTGCCGGAGTTACCAGCTTTGGCTTCCTTGGCGCCACCACCGTTGCCGGACTGCTCAACAACTAGCACCTCTTTGCCTTTCCTCCTTCTGTTGTTCCGCCGCCGGTTTTTCCTTGGCGGGGTAGCATCCTCACTGTCAGATCCTCCCGCTCCTACATTCTCTCCGGGGAGTCTCCTCCCTTCCTCAGCATGTGCACACTTGTCGGCCAGTGCATATAACTCGCTGACGTCCCTGATCTTGCACATCGCCATTTCCTCCCGCATCCTGCGATTCCGCATGTTCTGATGGAACGCGCTGATCACCGCGGCAGGGTGGACGTCTGGGATGTTGTGCTGCACACTACTGAATCTCTGAATGTACTTGCGCAGGGGCTCTCCTTCCTTCTGGGCGAGCAGATGAAGATCACTCTCCTGGCCATGAGGCTTGTGTCCGCCTATAAAGGCGCCGACAAACTGATGGCACAGATCAGCCCAAGAGGATATGGAGTTGTCCGGCAAGTGCATGAGCCAGGATCTGACGTTGGGCTTGAGCACCAGCGGGAAGTAGTTGGCAAGGATCTTGTCATCTCGTCCCCCGGTAGCCTGTACCGCAATGGTGTAGATGCTGAGGAACTCCGACGGATGCGTCTTGCCGTCGTACTTCTCCGGTACGTCTGGCTTGAAGTTCTTTGTGCTGGGCCACTGGACTTGCCGCAGCTCACGAGTGAACGCAGGACAACCTACCGCGTACGGCAGATCGCCTGGTTCCCCTGGCGCATGCATGTCAACAGAGGGCCCAGCGCGCTTGTCGGATTGACGTCGCGCTTCTCTTCGGCGCTTGATGTGGGTTCGAGCATCTTCTTGTTGTCGATCATGAAGAATCTGGCGCTGATCGCGACGAGCTCGTGGATCCGACGATGCAGTGGAGTCGCTATCGAGGTGGATCCGGCGAGTCGGCGATCTTGGCCTTCGGGGTGGTGATTGCATGGTAGTTGCACCTCCACCCGTTTCGTCGCCACCGGCTCGCGTCCGGCAACCCTGCTGCGGCGGCGACGCGCTCGGCCGCCGTGGAGTGTCGCCATTGGCGTAGCCGATGAGACTCTGAATGGTGGCCCTCCATTCGTCGATCTTGTCCGACGTCAGAGGGTAATGTAGGAGAAGTTGAGCTCGTGCCAAAGCTTCTGCTGGAGTGGTGGGTGGCAGTGGCGGACGACACGAGGAGCGGGACGTGCTCGAACTTCTAACTATGTTAGAAGGAGCAGTATCCCGTCCAGGCGACCGTGCCCCGCTCGTGCCAGCACGCTGGCGTGCATGCTGGTCTTGAGCGCCCCGAGATCCATCAGCTTGGTCTTGGCCTATCATGCGAATGGCACTGCTAGTGCCATGACGCTGTTGATCTTGTGCCTCCTGAGAGTGGCGTGGAACATGTACAGTCGCCGAGGTTTGTGCAGCCTTGTTCTTGGACCTGGCGGCGTCATGAGCTTCCTCGTCGACGTCCTTTCTTCCGCCGGCGTCCATTCCACCACCCGTTTGCTCCAACGGTGGCGGAAGTGACATGGATGGAGCGGCTGCCGCCGAAGTCTTCTTCTTCGGTGGCATGTTGATGAAGGGAATAAAGATCTAGCTCATGTGAACGCCGGATCAGGTTCACACAATCTCGACACCCCCTACCTGGCGCGCCAAAGATGTCGGGGGAAACTGATCCATGAACACCTATGGGGCCGGTGGACCGGGCCCCTTTCGGTTCGGCGGGGGGCGGAGATCGCACGAAGAGCAGATCGAGGTGAGGCACACGAGCAGTTTACCCAGCTTCGGAGCTCTCCGGAGAGATAACACTCCTACTGCTGCTTGTCTGGTTGTATTATCTGGTGTTCTTGCTCTCGAGAGAGAGAGCGTGATGTTTTCTGGGCTAAGAATGAATCGGAGCGAACTGTCCGAACCCCCTCTACGTTGCGCATGGGCCTCCTTTTATACGCTAAAGGGGTCACCGACAGGTGGCAACGCAGAGGAGGGTAAAAACGTAAAAAGCGAGGTAGTTGATACAGTTACTTGTACAGTGCACCCTACCTAACCCTGACGGCAGGGGACAAGGGCATTAAATGCCCGTCTGAGTCACCCGAACAGTGCAGAAAAGGACCGTTAGGGGCGCCACCGTTCGCCACGATGGCGATCTTGTCAGCTTCGCATGCCACTGCACACCGCTGGCTGCACAGCCTCCCGCCACGCGCGCCCGGAGAGGCCCCCGGAGCGACACATTGGTGGATGCGCTGGAGCGTGGGCACAGAGTGGCCGCCTGCCGCGGCAAGCGCCTTGCCGTTGTTGTTATCTTGTCGGGTCCAGAAGCTCGTCGCTCACTGGGCCTCGGGGTACCTTGTTTAGTCTTCCCGGCAAGCTCCTCTTGCCGGGGCCTTGTTGCCTTGCCGGAGCGCGTGGCGCGTCGCGGCAAGTTCCTTGGAGCGCCTTGGTTGGCCTTCCCGGCAAGCTCCTCTTGCCGGGGCCTTGTCTCCTTAGCTTAAATACTTTGTTCTTGGATGGCTCCAAGGGAACCTTGGGGGATCTTGGCGTTCGCCCGGCAAGCCTTGCCACGGGGTGCTGCAACTGCCCGTGCACAGGTTCGGGGTACTAGGGTACCCCTATTCTAGTACACCGACAATAGTCATCATATTTTGAAGTATATCATTCTATCATGTTTAGTTAGCCATCATACATGTGAAATTGTGTCATGCTATCCTGTTTAATTAGCCATCATATATCTGAAATTATGTCATGCTATTTTGTTTGGTTAGACTGCATAAATGTGAATGATTTAATGCCCTGTTTTCTTCCCTACTATCCATTGCACCTGTCTATCTTACAATGTATGTACATTCAATTACTTTTCTTGTTTATCAACCATTTGAATTGGAGGGGGTGATGGCAGTATCTGTGGGAGTAAAAACACGGTCTTCAAAAAAGATCATGCTACCTGTCGATGCAGATAGAACCATGGTTTTACTTGCCCAAGAACTAGCCCCACCACACATAACCCAGACTCACGCAGATTGTACCCCTACCCAGTTGGACAAAGAACCAGCTACACCCCTTCTAACCCCCAACCCCAACAGATAGTAACCCAGTTCCAGTTGTCACAACACCATCTCCACCACAAAGCACCCAAACACGAGCAGTTAGTAATGCAACTGCAGTGCCCAAAGAACGAGGACCTCCACCCCGAACCCCAAGTCAACGCTTAAAGCAGAAGAAGAATTGTTCTCAGGTCAGGTTCCGTAGCTATGGTTCATACTCCTTTGCTCTTGCATCACTGTATTTACTCATACCGACTAATTTCAAATTTGAAGGATGCAACTGAAACTCCAATGGTGCAACATGTATGTTTTAAAGCTGTTTCTTTAATGTGTTTGCTGTTGTAACTTGCTTGTGACGTCCCCGATTCAATCGTACACTAATTATACATGCAAACGTGTACGATCAAGATCAGGGACTCACGGGAAGATATCACAACAAACTCTAAAAAAATAAGTCATACTAGCATCATAATACAAGCCAGGGGCCTCGAGGGCTCGAATATAAGTGCTCGATCATAGAGGAATCAGCGGAAGCAACAATATCTGAGTATAGACGTAAGTTAAACAAGTTGCCATAAGATGGCTAGCACAAACTGGGATACAGATCGAAAGAGGTGCATGCCTCTTGCCTGGGACCTCCTAACTACTCCTCAAAGCCGAACTCCACGTAGAAACATCCTCGGGATCCTCTAGCTCCTAGACTCCATCATATGATCGCAATAACTAGGAAAGGGGGAAAGAGAAATAGCAAAGCAACCGTGAGTACTCATCCAAAGAACTCGCAAGCAAGGATCTACACTACATATGCATTGGTATCAATGAAATGGTAGTATCTGTGGACTGAACCACAGAATGCCAGAATAAGAGGGGGATAGCTAGTCCTATCGAAGACTACGCTTCTGGCAGCCTCCATCTTGAAGCATGTAGAAGAGAGTAGCAAGTGCAGCATCAAGTAACATTGCATACCATAATCCTACCCAGCGATCCTCTCCTCGTCGCCCTGTGAGAGAGCGACCACCGGGTTGTATCTGGCACTTGAAAGGGTGTGTTTTATTAAGTATCTGGTTCTAGTTGTCATCAGGTCGGAATACAATTCCGGGTCATTCTTTTACCGAGGGACATGGCTATTCGAATAGATAAACTTCCCTGCAGGGGTGCACCACATTATCCAACACGCTCGTTCCCTCTGACCGGACACACTTTCCTGGGTCATGCTCGGCCTCGGAAGATCAACACGTCATAGCTCTACCTAGGCACAACAGAGAGGTCAGCACACTGGTCTAAATCCTATGCGCGCAGGGGTCTGGGCCCATCGCCCATTGCACACCTACACGTTGCGAGGGCGGCCGGAAGTAGACCTAGCCTCCCTAATACAAGAGTAGGTGTTTCGGTCCAATCCGGCGCGCGCCACTCAGTCGCTGATGTCAAGAAGGCTTCGGCTGATACCACAATGTTGAGTGCCCATAATTGTTCTCGCGTAGTTGGTTAGTGCGTATAGGCCAGTGGCTAGACTCAGATCAAATATCCAGATCTCATTAAGCACGTTATTTGCAGTATCTGCGGACATCGACCAGGGACCAAGCCCACCTGTCTCCTAGGTGGTCGCAACCTGTCCTGTCGCTCCACCACAAAGTAACCATCAGGGGTCTGTCGGGAACCCAGGCCCACCACTGCCTGGGTGGAACCACCTGCTCCTTCAGCCCCCATCTCCAAAACATCAACATAAGTTTGTAATAGTATAGTATATACCCATGATCACCTGCCGAGTGATCACGGCCCAGTAGTATAGCACGGAAGACGGACAAGAGTCTAGGGACACTGTTGTAATACTAGCAACCTATACTAAGCATTAGGATAGCAGGTGAAGGTATCAACAATTGTAGCAATAATGATAGGCTATGCAATAGAATAGGAGCTATCGAATAAACAACAGTAGCAAACCTAATGCAAGAATAAGAGAGAAGAGAGTGGGCGATATCTGGTTGATCAAAGGGGGTTTGCTTGCCTGGTTGCTCTGCAGACAAAAACGGACCCTCGAAGGTGAAGTAGTCCATCACTGGTTCGACCGCGGTCTCGGGGTCTACCGGAAAGAAGTAACGAAGGGGGGACACAATAAATAATAGAGCAATCAAAGCATCACAAAGGATAACATGGCATTACACGGTGCTAGGGGTGACCTAACGCAGGGATAGGTGATACCTATGAAGGGGGGAAACACCCGGGAAAGTATTCCCAGTGTTTGACGTTTTCGGGCAGATGAAATTGAGGCGGATTGTTGCATGTTCTCTATGCTAGGGACGCATGGCGGACGAACGGACTGCGTATTTGGATTCGTCATGTTTTTCTGAGCAGCTTTCATGTATAAATTATTTTCATCCGAGTTGCAGTTTATTTTCTATTAATTTCTATAGTTTTAAACATTTTTTTGAAATAGTGGAATTTTGTAATTAATTTTTAACCCGAATTGACCAAGTCAACTTGGCTGGTCAAAAGCAGAGGTGGTTGTCGGTGTCAAAACCGGCAGATCTCGAGTAGGGGGTCCCAAACTATACGTCTAAGGATCGAAGGTAACATGAGGCAGGAGACACAATGTTTGATTGAGGTAAACACCCTACATCCTGCTTGATTGACTTTGATGAGAATAGGGGTTACAAGAGTTGATCTACCTCGAGATCGTAATGGCTAAACCCTAAATGTCTAGCATGTATGATTATGATTGCCTCTGCGGACTAAACTCTCCGGTTTATATAAACACTGGAGGGGGCTAGGGTTGTACAGAGTCAGTTTACAGAGAAAGGAATCTTCATATCCGAACGCCAAGCTTGCTTTCCACTCCAAGGAGAGTCCCATCCGTACACGGGGGAAAGCCCTCGATCTTGTATCTTCACGGCCCATCAGTCCGGCCCACATTACATAGCCCGGACGCCCGAGGACCCCCTAGTCCAGGACTCCCTCAGTAGCCCCCGAACCAGGCTTCAATGACGACGTGTCTAGCACACAGATTGTCTTCGGCATTGCAAGGCGGGTTCTTCATTACAATCTGGACTGTCGATAATCCGACGATGATCCTAACTTTTTTACAATTCCCACCTCGATGGCGCTTCAACTTTCACACGCAGGATGAATACGAATGGTCCATGTCCTTTTTATAAATAATCCCTTTACCACGTTCATATGTCATCTATATAAGGTGATACAAACCTCCAAATGATATCCCTCATCGCGCAGAAAGGAAATCTCCAAATCCACCCATGAGCGAAGCCTTCGACCATGGCCAGCACTCCAGGCTCCTCCTCATGTCCCCATGGCCCTCAAGAGGGCGATTGGCCGAGTTGCTCCGTGCCTCATCTTCAGTTAAGTCGGCTCCATGCGCAAGGTTACCTTCCTCCCGCGGATCTAATCTCCGCTCAAGCGGGATTGTACTCAACAGGCAATGACGCGATGGCCGAGAATTTCCCCAACCCCAATAAGGAGGAGAGGGTGTGTTTCGTCCCATTCTGGGTGCGGGGTCTAGCATTTCCAATCCATCCCTTTCTTAGGGGGTTATTGGAATTTTACGGCATCCAACTACACAACCTCACCCCCAGGTTCGATTTTGCACATCTCAGGCTTTGTTGCCTCTGCGAGCTATTTTTGGGTATCGAAGCCCACTTTGAATTATGGAGAAGTTCTTTTGTCTCGTTCCTCACCACCGAGGAGGCTCTATTTTTGAGGTGGGCGGCGCCAAAGTATGGCGTATATCCAAATCCAGATACCTTGTGGGAACACCTAAAGAGGTTTACCCACAATGGACTTCTGAATGGTTTTATGTGGACGACGTCCCACTGCCGGACCCAGTTTGAAGTGGCCTTCCTGAATTCTCTAGCGCTCCTTTAAGGAAGCGCCTCCACTGGTGTCCCTGAAGTCCCAAAGAAGAGGACAGCATGGAGATACAGCGGTTGGTCAGCAAGGCCAGGCTGATGGCCCACTCCGAACTCTCAATAGTCGAAGTCATAGCGATCGCAATAGCGTGCAGCCCCTCCAATCCAGAGTAACTCCTCTATGGTGTTACAATGGAGAAGATGACATGTCCCGTTACATACGGCAGGGTCCAGATACCCCAGCCGAACTGGCCTCTACTTCGGTCGATCTGTATAAGGGCGAAAAAGAAGATTTTCTTCGTTTAAACTGTCAGGAAGCCTATTCCATGTACACTCCTATTGAATGGGTAAGATCTCGATTCATCTGTGCTTATTTTATTGCATCACAGATGTTGATCAAATGTACCATTCATCTCCGCCAACTTTAGTCATGGAAGAGGATGATCGAGGGCGTCCACTGTTCTGCTCCTCAGCCGGAGGATCATAATTGCGATAACGATCCTGGCTTTTTTGAGGATCCGGATATATATATATATATATATATATATATATATATATATATATATAAACACTATTCTGATCACGGGATCAGAATAATATTCTGATCACAACCTGACCTGCCCCACTAGTAGTACGTTGAACTTCCCTGTGAACTAGGTTGAACTTCCGCCAACATTGCCCAAATGGGGCTTGCCATACACCGTTGGAAAGCTATGGACACCAATATCATGACCCAACTTAAATTTTTGGCAAAATATAAGCGGTTTAAGAGCAGTTTTGAAAACCGTTTTTTCTTCGCAAAAAAACGTGAATCGTATTTTCGATCGCATTTCTAAACCGTTTATCGGAATGAGGCATATAATATGGCGTTGGAAAGCTGCTGCAAAACCGCTCCTTCCACATGTTGAAAGTTTTCTCTAATTCCTTATGTTAAAGAGTAATTTGAAAATACGTAAAATTTCGTAAACCGAACAACTGAGTTCGTTTTTTCGATGTCATTTCTAAACGGCTAATCCAATGGAGGCATATGATACGGCGTTGGAAAGCTTATGAAAATGTGCTACTTTTTCATCTTGACAGTTTGTTTCTAATTTTGAATTGTTTAAGAGTAATTTAGAAAATGGTCCAAGTCCTACCGAGTTCGTATTTTCGAGCTAATTTTTTAACCGTGCGTCTGAATGCAGCAAATGATATGGCGTTGGAAAGCTTGAACAAATGCGAAACTTTTTGGTATGTATTGTTTCTCCCAATTCTTTACAGTTTTAAGTCAGTTTTGAAAATGGTGAAAAACATATTTTCGCCGTAATTTCTACAAACTTTATCGGAATGGGGCAAATAATATACCGCTGAAAAGCTACGAAAAATGCGAAACTTTTTCATGTTGATGGTTTTCTCTGATTCCTATCCGTTTTAAAGTAATTTCGAAAATGGCGGGATCATGCATTCTGCCTTTATCGCGAAACAGATTCTTCAAAAATGCACCGCGTGAAGAACCTGAACTTCTCGGTGCGTGTACCTGAACTTCACTCTGTTTTTCACGTGATTTTTTTGCTCGTAGGTCTCCATCCACTACTCGTAACTCTCCATGCACTCACCGGAATTGAGCAAGTGATATACCGATGGAAAGCTGTTGTAAACACGCAACTTTCCCGTGTTGATCATTTTTTCATACTCGTGACAATTTTAAAAGTTTTTTTATCTGAAATTCATTTAGCGTAGTAGTTGAACTTCCTGCTGTTTTCACGTTGAACTTTTGTGACGTATTTTTGTTTGTAATTTTCTCATCCATTCGTCGGTGTTACACAAATGATATTCCTTTTGTACAAACCTCTCTTAAAATAATTTTTCTAACTTTCTCCGACCGAGGACTTGAACTTATGACAACAACAAATTTGGACCTTGCCTTTTTATTCATTTTTCTCATATTAAACACACACCATGTAGTACATGAACCTTTTCCATTTTTATAATTTGAATTTTTTATTTTTCTTTTTGAAATCAAATTGCTTCCAAATAATAACTGAACTTCTTTGTGGATTGAGATAATTATTTTAAAAATAAAAAAAATATTTTTTGTGTTTTCGAACATGGGAATATAAGGTGAACCTCTCTCGCAAGAATTTTTGAACTTCCCCGGACAGAGCACATGAACTTCTTGCAACAAACCTTTTAAGCTTTAGTTTTCTATTCTTATCTAAAATGCATTCCGTGTAGTAGTTGAACTTCCCGCTGTGTTCACCTTGAACTTCTGTCACGTATTTTTGTTCAACCTCTCTCACAACAATTTTTGAACTTTATCGGGCCGAGCGCTTGAACTTCTAAAAACAAAATCATTAGCCTTTGCTTTTTCATTCTTTTTTTTCATACAAAAATGCACACCGTGTAGTACGTGAACTTCTGGCAGTTATCAATCTGAACTTCTCTCGGTTACGTGAAAATATCTGAGTTTTTATGAATATTAATCTCAATTTCTTAATACATTTTTATGAATTCTGAAGCGCTCTATTTTTAAAAGTTGAACTTCTTGTTATTTTATTTTTGAACTTCTTGTTTCCATTCTTTAATAATGAGGGAAATCCGAGTTTTATATAATCACTGAACTTCTCCATATTTTTAATATGGACTTCCTAGGTTTTTTTCTTAATCTTTTTTTATGAATTTTGAAGTGCTCTATTTTTAAAAGTTGAACTTCTTGTTATTTAATTTTTGAACTTCTTGTTTCCATTCTTTAATAACGAGGAAATCTGAGTTTCTATAATCATCGAACTTCTCCATCTTTTTAATATGAACTTCCAGTGTTGTAATAAACATTGAACTTCTCCTTCAATTAAATTTGAATCTCTAGCTTTTTGTAGAAATAGAGAAAATCCATTTTCTCACCAAATTTTAGCTCCTCTATTTTTCAAAATTGAACTTCTTCGTTTATTCTTTGGTAACGGAGAAAATCCTAACTCTGGAATATACGTCGAATCTCTTCGTTATATAAATTTGAAGTTCTAGTTTTCTTTAAAAAAATTGGGATATTATATTTTAACTATGTTATTTATTATTCTTTAGTAGCGGTTAAAGTCGCTCCATTTTTTAATTTGAACTTGTTGTTTTTTGAAATTGAACTTCTTGATTTATTATTGAGAATGGTGAGATATCCGCTTGAAAGTCGCTCCATTTACTATTTGTGAGCCGCTATATTTTTTATTTAGAAACAGTGAAATATCCGCTTGAACAACTCCTTTTCTTTTTAAATTGAACTTCTAGGTTTATTATTTAGTAACAGGGAAAATATTTAGCTTTTTATTAAAGATATCAAACCATTTTGTTATTTTCATTTGAACTTCTAATTTTTTTAAACATAGAAAATACTTTTTTTATAAATTCTAACTACTCTCTAGTAATTGAACAACTCTATTTACTTAATTCAAAGTTATTGGTTTTGTAATACACATAAAACTTTTATGTTACTCAAATTTGAACTTCTAAGTTTTTATAGAAACGAGGAACCTTTTTTTGTAATTCTGAATTGTTCCTTCTTTCTAATTTGTACTTCTTTTGGGGTTTTTTGAATGGCATATTTTTTTTGATTTTGTGTATGTGTTCAAAAAACAAGTTTTTTTTACATGTGTTTCTGGGAGGTCAATACAAAGACATTTTTTTACATATTTTTCAGTGATCTCTGTTTTTCTTCAATACATAGAATTGAACTAATGCACCTAGTTAGGTTGAACTAAACTAAAGTGATGGCAGCAGGGCTCGTCACAGGTGAGCGGGATGGCAGCAGGAGGAGGCGCACTGCGCCGAGTGGCTGGACGGCACTGCGCAGGGGAGGCACTCGGGAGAGGGGAGATGATGGGCTGTGGCGTTGGCCGGAGGGCGCTGGTCGCGTGGCATAGCTGGAGGAGGAAGCCATGATTGTGGCCTCCCTCCATGCTCCTCGTCCCGAGGCCCTCCATGGGTTGCTCACCGTGGCCAGACGGTCGAAGCGGGAGCTGAGTCGGAGGAAGAGGTTGGGGACGACGGCGACAGTGCCGGTGGCAGTGGCAGTGGATCCGGGAGCTGGCGTCGTGGGTCGGGGGTCGTCGTGAGAGCAGGGTAGGTAGCCGGGATACTGCAGGAGGCCGGCAGAGGGGCCGCGAGAGGAGACCAGTAGAGAGGCCGTGGGAGGTGGAGGCGCGTCGACACTGAGATCCCCGGCGGCGGGCGGGGGAGGGGGGTCGCCGCCGCGGCTGAAGCAGGGGTGGACGAGGACGCAACCGCGGTTGAAGCAGGAGAAGGACGGCGCGGTGCGCGGGGAAGGCGGGGTGGGGCGGCGGCGGTGCGCGAGGAAGGCGGGGTGGGGCAGCGGCGGCACGCCGGGAAGGCGAGGTGGGGCGGCTGATGTTGGGGAACGTAGCAATAATTCAAAATTTTCCTACGTGTCACCAAGATCAATCTATGGAGTCATCTAGCAACGAGGGAGGAGTGGATCTACATACCCTTGTAGATCGCGCACGGAAGCGTTCAAGAGAACGGGGTTGATGGAGTCGTACTCGTCGTGATCCAAATCATTGATGATCCTAGCGCCAAACGGACGGCACCTCCACGTTCAACACACGTACGGAGCAGCGACGTCTCCTCCTTCTTGATCCAGCAAGGGGGGAGGAGAGGTTTATGGAGATCCAGGAGCACGACGGCGTGGTGGTGGAAGTAGCGGGATTCCAACAGGGCTTCGCCAAGCGCTGCGGGAGAAGGGAGATGTGTCATGGGAGGGAGAGGGAGGTGCCAGGGCTTAGGTTGGGCTGCCCTCCCTTCCCCCCACTATATATAGGGCCAAGGGAGAGTGGGGAGGCGCAGCCTTGGCCCTTCCTCCAAGGAAGGGTGCGGCCAGGGAGGAGTCCCACCTCCCCAAGGCACCTAGGAGGTGCCTTCCCCCTTTAGGACTCTTCCTTTCCCTCATCTCTTGGCGCATGGGCCTCTTGGGGCTGGTGTCCTTGGCCCATATAGGCCAAGGCGCACCCCCTACAGCCCATGTGGCCCCCCGGGGCAGGTGGCCCCACCCGGTGGACCCCCGGGACCCTTTCGGTGGTCCCGGTACAATACCGGTGACCCCGAAACTTGTCCCGATGGCCGAAATAGCACTTCCTATATATAATTCTTTACCTCCGGACCATTCCGGAACTCCTCATGACGTCCGGGATCTCATCCGGGACTCCGAACAACTTTCGGGTTACCGCATACTAATATCTCTATAACCCTAGCGTCACCAAACCTTAAGTGTGTAGACCCTACGGGTTCGGGAGACATGCAGACATGACCGAGATGACTCTCCGGTCAATAACCAACAGCGGGATCTGGATACCCATGTTGGCTCCCACATGTTCCACGATGATCTCATCGGATGAACCACGATGTCAAGGACTTAATCAATCCCGTTTACAATTCCCTTTGTCTAGCGGTACGATACTTGCCCGAGATTCGATCGTCGGTATCCCGATACCTTGTTCAATCTCGTTATCGGCAAGTCTCTTTACTCGTTTCGTAACACATCATCCCGTGATCAACTCCTTGATCACATTGTGCACATTATGATGATGTCCTACCGAGTGGCCCCAGAGATACCTCTCCGCTTACACGGAGTGACAAATCCCAGTCTCGATTCGTGCCAACCCAATAGACACTTTCAGAGATACCTGTAGTGTACCTTTATAGCCACCCAGTTACGTTGTGACGTTTGGCATACCCAAAGCACTCCTACGGTATCCGGGAGTTGCACAATCTCATGGTCTAAGGAAATGATACTTGACATTAGAAAAGCTTTAGCATACGAACTACATGATCTTGTGCTAGGCTTAGGATTGGGTCTTGTCCATCACATCATTCTCCTAATGATGTGATCCCGTTATCAATGACATCCAATGTCCATGGTCAGGAAACCGTAACCATCTATTGATCAATGAGCTAGTCAACTAGAGGCTTACTAGGGACATGGTGTTGTCTATGTATCCACACATGTATCTGAGTTTCCTATCAATACAATTCTAGCATTGATAATAAACGGTTATCATGAACAAGGAAATATGATAATAACTAATTTATTATTGCCTCTAGGGCATATTTCCAACAGCTGACTCACGTCAGGATGGCCGGGTGTGGCGGAGGAATCTCGCCGGTATGGCCGTGTGGGGCGGCTGGATCGGGGGAGGTTGAGGGGAACGTGGGGAGGGAGGGAGGTTGCGGGAGAGAGGATAGGATTTCATTTCTTTTGTTTTCTCGGGAGTTCGGGAACATCCAATCGTGCGTATATAGGGCAGACCGTGATCCGAATAACTATTCTGATTCTGGGATCAAAATAGTGCTACTCTATATATAGAGCTGGGCTATTCTGTTACCCGTAACAGAATATTATTCTGTTACGCTTACGCTCAGCTCTATATAAGAGCGATCCGACTAATCTGAAACTAACAGGAAAAATGTGTCCATCTCCCCAACCCGATCCCCCACCATCGCCATGACCACCTACTCTAGCGCGCCTCCGCCGGCCCCCTCCCCCAGCGCGCCGCAGCCGGCCCCTTCCCCCAGCGCGTCTCCGCCGGCCCCTTCCCAGTGCGCCGCAACCGGCCCCCTTCCCCAGCGCGCCTCTACCGCCCCCTACTCCAACGCGCCACCGCCGGCCCCCTACTCCAACGCGCCGCTGCCGTAAACCTGCCAGGTGCGCCGCCGCCCCCTGCCCCAGCACGCCACCACAACGACCTCCCTTTCCCAGTGCGCCGCCGCAGGCCCCCTGGCCCAGCGCACCACCACCACGACCTCCCTCCCCCAGTGCGGTGCGGCCTAGCCCCTGCCTCCGAGCGTCGCCGGTCTTCGCGCACAACTATCCCACTGCTGCCACACACACCAACTCTATACTGAGGCTAGCACGGTGGTCGATCACCGAGGGATGGCCGGTCCTTGCCATCGGCGGCCGCACTCCCGATGTGTCATGAGCGATTGCGCCCATAGAGGCTTGCTCCCATCATCCTCCTCCTCCCAGAGTACGATGTCAATGGCGACAACATCCAGTAGGTCCTCTTGTGCCTCTACTCGCCCCGCTTTCACCACCGGCCAGTCGTGCAAAGCCATGTAAAAAAGTTCAGGTAAAATGTGGATCCCTGCACAAAGTTTAGGTTAGTTCAGTACAAAAAGTTGAAGTAATTTCTGCAATGTTTAAGTTGAGTGAAAAATTCAAGCTCAGTTCGGTCAAAAAAATAAGTCAAAAGTTGCATGAAGCTCATTCTGCTTGCGCTGGTGCGCTCCTGCTGTTTGTTGCTGCAGCAGGGTGATGTGAGTGTGAGAGAGAGATAGAAAAATGGAATGATCTTCCACATTGACTAACTCGTGGCACACTCGGTTCAATTTCTTGATTTAGTCCAATTCAATTCCTAATTTTGTTTCAGTTCAACGACTGCTATCTCTCTTAGTTTTGATGTTTAATTACAAAGTCTATGTACATTAACAACAAACAAGTTCAAGTATATCAATAAATGGTAGTTTGGGTATAGAGAATTTGATGCTTGTTGGGTGTATACAGGAGTATAAATGGATTTTCTTCTTGTTGAACTAAGTTGAACATGTCATTATGCGTCACGGCTGGGGGTGGGAGGCATGCGGCGGCCGGAGGTGGGAGGCCGTTCAACTTTGCGTCTTTCGCTCGGCCAGCGCTCGACGAGGAGCACCCCGGTCTCGCTCGTGTGTGGGTTTTGGAGTATATTCTACCGATGTGTTCTGCTCTCCTCTATTTTCAACTAAATCGTGCTGCCATGTGTGGATTTCCCCTCTAACTCCACAACAAGTTGAATCCTGCAAATTCTACTGGTAAGTGCAAGATTCAGTATTGTCCATTTTGATTTTATATAAAGAAGGCCAATCATTCTTGTTGCTTCACATATACTAGTATACGGGAGTACTAAAATCCATCCACGAAACAATCAAGCAACCATGGATATCAGCCCACCACTGTGTTGCGGATGTGATCTTTGTGCGCTTTTGAGTATTGTAAAACAATTGTATGCTTCTGGTTGCTTCTTGCTGCCACTGCCGAATTGTGTAGGTGCAAAAAGTTTCATATCGCAAGTTCAAAGAGGGTTGTATGCAAGTTTAGAAGTTTGTTTGGAGCATCTTTAGGTGTTTGTTGTAATGTAGAAAAGAGTTTTTAATACCGAAAACAAACCTAGTGAAAAAAATGTCCAGGCGACCATCATGCCTGCCTCCTGACCACCGCCATCAGGTCGCGGCCTCTTCCGCCGTCAGGTCGCAGCCTCTTTCGCCGTCAGATCGCATCCTCTTCCTTCTGCAGGTCGCCGCCTCCTGCTGCTGCAGGCCATGCCCCATCCCCCATTCTCGCATGGTCGCCAACGAGGTATCCTACTACAACCGTGGTCACCGCCCAGAACTCTTTCCGGTTAATTTTGATCTACTTTTGCACATTTGTTCTTTATCTCACGAATTTTGTTATGTAGGAGGTGAACAATTGTTGATCCTGAAGTTTCATCGCATGATTTTTTGTCTCTGAAGTTTGCACCAATTCTTGATCCTGAAGCATCAATGCTTGAGCACTGATTTTTGTGTGTTAGGTGGGTGTACAGTGCGTTGGGCATGTGTTTTTATTTTATGTTCTGAGCAAAAAATCAACCACACACTATGTCATGAAAAGTTCATGTACACCTATTGAGGTGGTTCTAAAATTAAAACTTTTAAAGTTAAAAAATAGGAAATCAGTTATTTGGGTGTGGAGGTTCTTTTGTCCTTGAACTATATAAGAGTTCAACTTTTGCTTGCTTTTCAGTTCAAATTTTGCGTTCTTTTCAGTACATCAACTTTAATGTGCAGAACATCAAGGAAATCTTGAAAAATTATATGTGCACTCTATGTATTTTCTTATGCTTACAAGAATTCTGCACTCATACTGTTATGCATCAGTTCAAGTCGCTTGTGGAGTTTTATATATATGCAATTGGATTAGAGCACCATGCTCTCAACTAAAAGTTTGAAAAACCATTGCTTTCAGTTCTGGTAACATATATTTTTGTTTCAATTTTGCTAATTCTTTCTCCAATGGCCCTTATATATTATCTTTCATATGTCTTACTATATGAAAAAATGTTGCCTTCACCAAGCAATCTTGCTCAGTTTTCTGGTTAAAAAACAGACAACATGGATTACTACCATGGGAATTCAAAGAAATGTCATCTATAAAAACAGTACAATTTGTGAGCCTCTTGCTGACTAATGATGAGTTACTAGATAAACTAAGAATCATCGTTTGTGGGATCGTGGCCGGAACACGAAGCTCAAGTTGTGGTACAGTATGTCAGAAAATTTTAGTTCACCTTCGTAGGATTTTTCACTTCAACTTATCAAAAGCAAAAAAAATCAAATGTGTTTCATAGGAATTGCTATATATGTGTACGCCTTTGTAGGCTTTTTCGGTTCAAGTTTTGCTAGCAAAAATAGATTTGTGGCAGTTCAACATAGTTTGTTTTCAGAAAAGCTCCTTGGTATTTCTTCGGCTGCAACATGTACATGCATCCCTACAAAAAAATGGTGAGCATGCCGCTAGTTGCACGCTGCTGCCCCCATCCTCTGCATTTTTCTTCTTGGAGCCAAGATGTTGTTGCTAATACGTTTGGATTTGATAAATAAGAAAGAGAATAAAAGGGATGGTGAAGAGAGAGCAAGTAGAGGAGAAAAATTGTGGGAGCGAGGCTTCTTGAAACATTGCATCCGAGTTGATTCTGGCTGCCTCACGAGTTTACAACTAACTTATTTTTGTGTGGTTCGTGCAGTCCTATAGGTGTTTGTGTTCATGCCTACAAGTGATTTGTTGTGAAGTTAGACAAGATGAAGCTAGGACAAGGCCGAATCGTGTGGCAGAACCGCCTCCTTCTAGTGTGTCGCCTCCTCGTTCCAGCATGCCGGCACCGCCGCAACCCTCCACCGTCAATGTCGCACGTGTGTCGTCCTCAGTCCAACTCCATGGCATTAGGGTGGTCGAGTTCGTCATGAGTAGCAGTCCATGGCTGTCGGGTTCAACTTTCCTCATCGCTAGGCTTGCACTCTTCTCCTATGAGCTCTCTCACTTCTGTTGTTCATTTTTACTGCTGCTTCAATTTCCATATGATGCAAAATGTTGTTGATGAACATTACTGGTTCATATTTTATATGGTCGTTTGGTGCATAGGAAACAGTGTGTGTACACTACATTTTGGGATTCGATTTTGGAAGGTTCACACATCGAGATTCGTCGGACACAATTTTGTAAGGTTCTAAAATTCCTAGAGCATCAGTCCAACGACGTATGGGGGTATATTGTGTTCCTCCTGTGATTTTTTGTATGCTTGTATGTACAAAAAATGGTAGAGTTACTGCTTTGATGTGTCGTGGTGCAAATGTTGTTGATGTTCAAAGTTTGTGCAGACAAAGACTTCAAAAACTCGTGTCGCCAATGGAATGAATTACTAGAAGTTCAAATTTGCTAATATCTACAGTACTGGTAGTTCATTTTGCTACTAATCCCGTCTGTCTATAGTTCATTTTGCTAATAAATATTCTTCTACATGTCTTTACGTCGGCCGTAGAACATGTATTCCTTTTGGAATTTAAGTCAATGTATTTCATCTCTTTTGATCGGATTAATGCTTGATTTTGGTGATGGCAATTTTTATCTCTGATATCCTCAAATGAGCCAGTAACTTAGAATTTTTTTGCTAGCTTTGGAATTGTAAAAACACAACAAGTTCACAATTTAAAAAGTTGTAAGTTCAACACGACATCCTAGATAAGTTTGAGAAAAAAGCTCAAAAAAAGAAACCCCACTGAAATTCAAATGGTAAAAGTTCAAGTCGTAAAATGAGAGAAGTCCAGAACATTGTTGAAAAAAATGTTAGTTAAAAAAACACACAAACATTTTCTTTAAAAAATGGTCATTCGGTTCAATGATATAAACCATGTAAGCTTGGGGACGATAACACTTTGAACCGTTGAAAAGTTACGAGGAAAACCATAGAGAAAAAACAGAGTAAGTCTAGTATGTAAAAACATGCTCAGTACAAATCCATGCGGACATCCGTTCAAGTACTCTTTTTTGGAACCATTCAAAACTACTGTCAAAAATACCCCAGTACAAACACATACATACATCAGTACAAGTACTCTATTTTTTAGACAGGAAAAACAACATGATGGTTTTCACCTTATTCAAAATTACTCTTAAACGGTTGTGAAGTAGAGAAAACGTTCAACATGAGTAAGTTTTGCATTTTCGATAGCTATCCAACGGTATATTATTTGCCCCATTTCGACAAACTTTAAAAAAATCACGTTCAAAATCAAATTTGATCATATTCGAATTCGTTTTTAAATTGTAAGGAATTAGAAAAACATTTCTATACTAAAAAGTTGCGCATTTTCCATAGCTTTCCAACGCCGTATCATTTGCATCAATCTGACAAACCGTTTGCAAAAAACCGCGAAAATATGTTTCGCCCAGAATTTCACCATTTTCCAAATTACTTTTAAATCGTATAGAATTAGAAAAAAATAATAGATATATGGAAGATGCGGATTTTCACCAGCTTTACAACGCCATCTTATTTGCTCAATTCTGACAAACCGTTTGAAAATTAAGTCCAAAATACGACGTGTTTTCGGTTTTGAAAAAACAGGTTTTTCGAAACTGCTCTTAAATCATAATGATTTTGCAAAAAACATTCTATGTATTTGTAATGTAGATGTCAAGAGATTTTCAACGATATATTACACGCCCCATTCCGACAAAAGACAATTAGTTCGACAAGATGAAAATCATCAGTACGATCGCTTGAAATCATCAGTTCAAATAGGGTAACAGAATAATATTCTGTTATGCATAACAGAATAGCCCAGATGAATGTATATATATATATATATATATATAATTTCACGATGGGGTATTCTATCAGGTGAGCCTTGATGATTCAGAAGTGGCCATTATCGCCGACTACCCCCGCCTTTACCCATTCTGCATTGTGAGTATCCAGAGGCTTCCTAAGAAGAGATCCTCGTTTGTATCATTTCCTGTAGTACTAATCCGGATTTCATGAGGATCGGCGTTCCAAGGACCGCAACTCTTCGAGGACGACCCTCGCACAAGGCCGTCGTTCAAAACGAAAAGGAGCCGGGAGTACTGCGAATGCTTCACAGTCTTCCAAGAGGTATTTGTACTTAATGCATGCCTAGGCATGAGTCTGGATTGTTTAAGGGTTTCACCTTCTTTTAGGAGGAGTCCACGGCAAACGGTGGGAAAGCGCCCAATTAGCCAAATGCCCACTAATCCGGTGCCGAACTCGCCAATTAGGACGCGAGCAAATGCCGCGCCCGTTCCACCTCCTCAAGAAGATTTAGATGACGTGTCACAAATTCCGAAGTGGAGAGAGTGATGAATCACCGTCGCTTGAAGGAAGCCATGTGTACGCCGGCCTTGTCTGAACAAGAATTCACCGCACTAAATTCGATGAATGCCTATATCCGGGCCGCTCGAGACGGCCTTGCCGGAATTATTCAGCTGTTCTCAAAGAAAATGCATGTGCCCGTAGCCCCCAAGACTTGAAGCAGTTGGCCCAACTGATTGAAGGATTGTTATATCGCCAGGTACTCACGGAGAATAATAACACATTGTCCAAGGAGCTTGAAGGGTGTCGGACCAACCTAACAGCCGTCAGGGCCAAACTGGAGATTTTGAAGAATTCCAGAAAGACATCTGATGGTAAGCACAACAGTGTCCAGGAAATACGATTTTGTGCCAACAATGATTTTAAAATATGCATTGTTTTGTTTTCAGCGGCAGGATCGACAGAGCAGTTGGAAGAAAGGCTAAAAGCTGCTCAAGCAGACAAAGAGAATGCCGAAGGGCAAGAAGCCACTGGTCAACATATAATAACGCGGACCAGGGATGAGAAGAACAAGCTGTAAGATGCCAACATCAAGCAGGTCGAGGATCTGAAGGACATACGAGCCCAACTGGAGGATGCCTTGAAAGAGAACAGAAAGCTAAAAGGCGGCATATTCAGTATGCTTTATATCCTTATTTCCATACAGTCCCCTAATGGGAATTTTAACCAGTTTATTTCTATATGTGTGCTGACTAGGCGGCCTGAAGGAGAGGTGTCCTGATTTCAATGTGATCTGCTACAAGAGCTGTCCAAAGTGCATCAGCGAGCCCGGAAGGCAATGAGGAACATTGCTAAAGCTTTATGGCCGGCCGATTCTCCCCCAGGAAGTATGGAGGAACTCGTGAATTTATTCAAGGGAGCTCGCCGCCGCTTTGGACTATGGAAGATATCAGCATGGCGAGAGGGCGCACGAGAAGCATGGGCCATGGTGAAAACACGGTACACCGGACTTGATCCGAATCATATGGCCCGGGTCGGGCCTCGGGTACCAAATGGACAGGAAATTCCTGTTAGCTTAGTATATGACCAAGTAAAGATAGCCGCCAAGTTTTCGCAACAGGATTATAAGCTAGACAACTTATTGGATGGTCTAGAGGAGGAAGTATTCGAGTCCAAGTAATAATGTACTTTTATCGACAAACGTATCTCCAGCCGAATTATAAAACGATTGTCATGGCAGACCTTCCACTTTAACCTCTGAAATCCAAAGTTTGGAGTGTTTCCGAACACTGTACTGGTGGTAAACACCGATGTATGTACGGAAAACAGGCAATCCGGTCATAGTTGCTTGAACAGACAAGTTGTATTCGAGGAGTTATGTTATATTACATTTGATCGTAATAAACATCTTCCAGAGAGAATAGTTCCGTTAAGAGTTCCTTTCCCCGGGCCAGCATGCATTGTTGTGCACGCCTGAGTTGTGATGCTAAAAATCACAGTACGTTATATTTTGGGGGCTTGCAGTGCAACGAGTGCAGTTCGTCTTTTGTTCGCCGACCTATTATTCCCTTAAGAACATTAGCTTTCGGCTTCACTCGTATGAGGTACCCGTCCGGATAACCCGGCTGTAACAATCGCAGAGGTGCTCCCTTTATGCCCTAGACGAACAAACGGGAACATAGGGCATAAGCACATGAGCCAGGTAACCCAGCTTGGCAAAAACTTAAGTCATAAAGGTGCATATAATGGCTAAGAAGAGACATATATGAGAATACGACACATTATATGGTGAGCTTGATGCTCGAAAAATAATCATAAGCTTCTGTGACAAGAAGCCCCAGGTATTGGGGGGTATGTACATTTAAGTATGTATACCCCTTAAGTGTGCGGTTTATTCAAACATGGGCTAGAAATCGTATAAAAACGAAAAGAAGAAGGAGAAAGAAAGGGAAAAAGGTAACGAACTGTGAGTCCGGACTTAGGCGTAGAATCGTCGGAGTCTGGTAGCATTCCAAGGGTTCGGCTCTAAGCGATTCTCCGATGCATTACGAAGGTGATAGGCTCCTCCAGTGAGAACTTCATCCATAATGAAGGGACTCTCCCATTTGGGCTTGAGCTTGTCCTTTTTCTTCTCTGTTAGGCGTAGAACGAGTTCACCGACATTGTAAGTCTTGGCCCGCACTTCTCTGCTGTGGTATCTTCGAGCTTGTTGTTGGTACAATGTTGAACAAGCTTTTGTGACATCACGCTCCTCCTCCAGGTCGTCTAAGTCATCTTGCCGATCGATCTCGGCCTCTTTCTCCTCGTACATGCATACTCGAGGTGAGTCGTGAATAAGATCGCAGGGCAAGACAGCCTATGCGCTGTACACCATAAAGAACGGTGTGTATCCGTTCGTGCGATTGGGCGTGGTCCACAGCCCCCAGAGTACGGAGTCGAGCTCCTCAACCAAGTGTTTATCTGACTCCCTTAAGGACCGCACTAGTCTGGGTTCAATGCCGCTCATTATCAGCCCATTAGCCCGTTCGACTTGACCGTTTGTTTGAGGGTGATAGACCGAGGCATAATCGATCTTGATGCACAGATTAGCGCACCAAGTTTTTACTTCGTTGGCTGTGAAGTTAGAGCCGTTATCGGTGATGATGCTATGTGGGACACCATAACGGTGTACGACACTGGATATGAAGTCTATCACTGGTCCGGCTTCAGCCATTTTAATTGTTTGGCCTCTATCCACTTGGTGAATTTATCTACCATGACCAACAAATGTTTTTTCTTATGGCTTACCCCTTTAAGGGGTCCGACCATATCAAGCCCCCAGACCGCAAAAGGACAAGTAATGGGGATTTTTTGTAGGGCAGTAGGTGGCATATGGCTTTGATTAGCGAAAAGCTGGCATCCTACACACCGCTGGATGAGGTCTTGCGCATCTGCTCGGGCCGTAGGCCAGAAAAAGCCAGTTCAGAAGGCCTTACTTACAAGGGCCCGAGCTGTAGCATGATGACCGCCAAGACCAGCATGGATTTCGGCCAAGAGCTGTCGTCCCTCTTCTTCAGAGATACATCTTTGAAGGACTCCGATAGTACTTTTCTTGTAGAGTTCTCCTTCATGAACCTTGTAGGCTTTCGAACGACGAACAATGCATTGAGCCTCATTTTGGTCTTCGGGGAGCTCTCGCCTATTAAGGTGGGCTAGGAAGGTTTTGGTCTATGGGGATATTACTGCCATGATTACATGGGCCGATGGTGTTATTTCGATGGCCAAGCCCCGATGATATCGGAAATGTGTTTGGAATCAGGGGGTATGACCGGATCCGGACTGGTATTGCTGCTCTCGTCGGTGGCTTGAAGAGCCTTTCCACAAAGGTATTGGACGGTACGGGGTCGCGTTTGGAGCCCATGCGAGCAAGGGTGTCAACTGCTTGATTACTCTCTCGGGCCACGTGATGAAACTCGAGTCCCTCGAACCGAGCTGATATTTTAAGTACGGCGTTGCGGTAAGCCGCCATCTTCGGATCTTTGGCATAAACTTCTCTATTTATTTGGATATTGCGAGGTTTGAATCCCCGCACACCTCCACATGTTGTATGCCCATAGAGACGACCATCCGAAGACCATGCAACAAGGCCTCATATTCGGCCGTGTTATTAGAGTCTGTATACATTATTTGGAGCACATAGTGGACTGTGTCTCCTGTGGGGGATGTCAGGACGACGCCAGCCCCAAGTCTAGCTAGCATTTTAGAGCCGTCGAAGTGCATCACCCAGTTGGAATATGTGTTGTACTCTTTAGCGAGTTTGGCCTCTGTCCATTTGGTGATGAAGTCGGCCAACACCTGAGATTTAATGGCTCGACGCGACTTATATGTTATTTAAAACGGTAAGAGCTCAGTAGCCCATTTGGCGATCCGGATGGTGGCGTCCCGGTTGTTTATAATATCATTAAGTGGTACTTCGGAAGCCACCGTGACTGAACATTCTTGAAAGTAGTGTCGCAGCTTCCGGGATGTCATGAAGACCGTGTACGCTATCTTTTGATAGCGCGGGTATCGGGATTTGCATGGTGTGAGGACCGTTGATATGTAGTATACTGGTTTTTGAATTGGGGATTTGTGTCCCTCTTCCTCTCGTTCGACGACGAGGACCACACTCACCACTAGGTGCATTGCAGATATGTTTAGTAGCATGGGCTTGCCGACGTTTGGCGCGGCCAGAATTGGGTTGCTTGCTAATAAAGCTTTGATTTCTTCTAGTCTGTCTGTAGCAGCATCCGTCCACGCGAAGTGGTTGGTGCGTCGAAGCAGACGATATAATGGCAGAGCCATTTCTCCTAATCTGGAGATAAAGCGGCTCAAAGCTGCCACACACCCGGCTAGTTTTTGGACCTGTTTGAGGTCTGTTGGTGTAGCCAACTATAGGATCGAAAGTATGTCTAGAAAGGGGGTGATTAGACTACTTGACCAAATAAAAATATAGCCTTTTCCCAATTTTAAGTCTTGGCAGATTTTAGCAACTTAGCACAAGTCAAGCAATCAACCTACACATGCAAGTCTAAGTGTATAGCAGTGTAATGTAAAACATTTGCATATGAAGGTAAAGGGAGGAGTTTGGAGGGAGCAAACGCAATGTATACATGAAGATTTTTGGCATGGTTCCCATAGGTGGTCTATCGTAGATCCACGTTGATGGAGACTTCAACCCATGAAGGGTAAAGGTTGCACGAGTCCACGGAGGGCTCCACCCATGAAGGGTCCATGAAGAAACCTTGCCTATCCCACCATGGCCATCGCCCATGAAGGACCTGCCTCACTAGGGTAGATCTTCACGAAGTAGGCGATCTCCTTGCCCGTACAAACTCCTTGGTTCAACTCCACAATCTTGACGGAGGCTCCCAAGTGACACCTAACCAATCTAGGAGACACCACTCTCCAAAAGGTAATAGATGGTGTGTTGATGGTGAACTCCTTGCTCTTGTGCTTCAAATGATAGTCTCCCCAACACTCAACTCTCTCTCACAGATTTGGATTTGGTGGAAAGATGATTTGAGTGGAAACCAACTTGGGGAAGGCTAGAGATCAAGATTCATATGGTTGGAATGGAATATCTTGGTCTCAACACATGAGTAGGTGGTTCTCTCTCAAAAAATGTATGCTGGAAGTGTAGGCACGTTCTGATGGCTTCTCTCCTAATGAAGAGTGGGTGGGGGTATATATAGCCTCCACACAAAATCTAACCGTTACACACAATTCACCAAACTCGGTGGGACCAAATCAGAAAATTCGATCAGACCGATTCAGTTCAAAATGTGAATGTTAGGCTTTTTGGTGGAACCGACATGTCAACTCGGTGGGACCGATTCCATTAGGGCTAGGGCATAACGTAATCTCGGTGAGACCGATTACACAAACTCGGTAGGATCGACTTTGGTAATAAGCTCACCAGAGAGTTGGTCAGGCAAACTCGGTGGGACCAATTCGCTCATTTTGGTGAGACTGAAACGTTACGAAAGGGAAACAGAGAGTTTGCATTGCGAACTTGGTGGGACCGATCGCTCATCTCGGTTTGGCTGAAACGTTGCGAAGGGAAACGGAGAGTTTGCAATCCCATCTCGATGAGACCGAGATCCCTATCGGTGAGACCGAAGTGACTAGGGTTTCTGGCAGTGGCTATGTCAAGTGAACTCGGTGGCGCCGGATAGAACATTTCGGTGGGGCCGAGTTTGACTTTTGGTTTGGGACATATGTGGATATGAAAAAGTGGTTGAGGGTTTTTGGAGCATATCACTAAGCATTTTGAGCAAGTAAGCCATTAAGCAACACCTCATCCCCTTTTAATAGTATTGGCTTTTCCTATGGACTCAATGTGATCTTGGATCACTAAAATGAAAATGTAGAGTCTTGAGATTGAGCCAATGTGTGTCCTTAGCATTTTGAGGGGTCCACATTCCTAATCCATGCCATGCCAATCATTAAACTTTCTGAAATGATCATCTTGAAATAGTATTAGTTCAATGAGCTATATGTTGTTAGTAATTACGAAAACTGCCCAAGGATAGTTGCACTTTCAATCTCCCCCTTTTTGGTAATTGATGACAACATATAGATCAAAGCTTTGAGAAATGATAATAAGATTTAAATACATAGTTGCTTTGAGAAGTATGTGATAAGAAAGAGCTCCCCCTAAATGTGTGCATTATTTAAAATTTGCTTTTGAATGCAAATGCACAATCAATTAGGATCATGGGTTACTCTTCCATGTCACATACATCTTGGTGGAGCGCTCAAAATGATAGGAATTAGAACATGCACTCATCACCAAGCAAAGTGAATGATCATATAGGGATATAAAAGATAATATCATCCAAGCAAACATTAAAGTATGATATGACCAAACACATGAACATATAAGTATCTCACACACAGACATAAAAAGTATCAAATGAGCACACACAAAAGTTCAACCAAATAGCAAGAGAGACAAAGAAGAAAAAACACTCTCTCTCGAAGCCTATGATCTATACATTTCTCCCCCTTTGGCAACAAGTTACCAAAAAGGTTTGAAAATGCATAGTGTTATGCGTCTCTCAGGCTTAGTCTTCGAGAGGAGGTGTAGAGAGAACTCCAAGGATGAAGGCATCAGTACATGTTGTTGGAGCTAGTGGAGTAGTTCCTAGAGGTGGCACTGAAGCTATGGCTGCTGGTGCAGATGAAGTAGCTCTTGTATCTGGCACTGGCACTGCAGCTGACCTCTGACCTCTTGGCACTCGCTGAAAAGCATCCATAGTTGCCTTCCCTTTCTTCTCCTCTGCTTCCTCCTAGAGCTGCTCGACTGCAGTCTATATCTCAGTCACTTTCAGATCAAGATCATAAAACTTGGTCTCAATGATCCTCTCCAAGCTCTCCTGATTCCGAGTCAGGGTGGCCAAGCCCTTCTCAATCCTCAAAGTTGCCTGAATCAGATAAGCTAGCTAATCTTGTTTGCTCTTTAAGAACACTTGAGATGCCTCCTCAACACTTGGCATCCTTGCAGCCTTTTCTGCCTTTGCCTTTGCTCTCTTCTCTTGTGCTTGCACTAATGAAGGATCATCCTCATTCATCACAACTATGTTATACTCAAATTCTGGGTGCAAATGTAAAGGCTCCTTGTCCAACAAGTAAGTGCTTGTGCCCATGTTGGAGTTGATGAGCACCTGAATGTGTGGAGCATACCCACAAGATCTTTTCTAATCTGCAGCAGTCCTCTTGATTGTCTAGACTCATGACCTTGAATTTTTTAGGAACATCAAATATCTGCAGTAGGTTGATTGAATGGCCTCTGATCATCTTCTAATCTCCAAATTTGAGTAGCAGGGTATGCCTCAAGATTGTGTTGATTGTAGGTAGACCAAACAACAAATAATGCACAGATCCAAGCTTGTGAGTCTCCAAAGCTTTGTCTGGAATCTCCTTGTACATGTTTGCCATAGAGTTGTGGTCTTTCTTCTTCTTGGCATACACATCCAAATCATCCTCATGCTCTTCTGGGGCATTGATCAATTTGGCGCACTCATCAACAGTTGACTGGTACCTTGTACCCTCAGACATCCAAACAATTCTACCATCTGGATAGAAATGAGCTGCAGAATAGAACTGCATAATGAGCTCATCATTCCATTTGGTAAGATTCTATCCCACAAACTCATCAACTCCACAAGCTTTGAAGCTTTCATGTACTCCTGGAAAATAGTCTTCATTCTCATCAATGAACTCCCAATCAACCCATTTCATATCACAGACTATAGGCTTCTTGTCAAGCAAAATAGTCTCATAGAACTCTTGTTGTTCTTTGGTGTGGAACCTATAGTCCACTGCAGTCTTCCTCCTCACAGCATATGGATCAGATTGTCTCCAAAGTCTCAGTCATGCATCCTTCCTGATGTTCATATGCTCAGCCACTGGATGAGTGTCATTGTGTTCTGGAATCTTTGGTTTCAGTCTCCTCAGCACTTGGGCTTCTGCATCTTCTTCTTTAACTTCAGGCACTGGGGCCTTGTTCTTCTCTTCAGCTGGGATGTTCCTGGTGCTTCTCTTGGGCTTAGAAGGCTTCTGAGCTTGAGAGGCAGCCTTGGGGGCAGTCTTGGGCTTTGAAGTGGCCGCCCCTGACTTAATGGCATCCCCCATAAGCTTCTGGGACTTGGGTGTACGTGCTGGTGCAGCATCCTCTTCATCTTCATCTTCTTCTAGATCTCTCATTATAGAGGATCTACCAATGACTCTGGCAGTGGTCTTCTTGACCCTATCCTTCCTTTTATTACCCTCTCCAGCAACCTCTTTAGTTGGCTTAGAAGATTCAGCAGTTGAGGCCCTGGCCTTTAAGGTTGGCACCCTCTTGGCAGGGTTTTTTATGCAGTCCAGGCTTTGTTGTTGCAGCAGTACCATATTATTTCTTTAGCACTTCCTTTTTGGAGCTAACTTCCTCCTTTGTAGCCACATAGTCCTCATCCTCAGAATCCGAGTTTTTCTTCTTCCTTGATCTGGTGGCTGCCTTAGGCAAATTACTAGGAGTTCTCCTGCTGCCCTCATCATAGCTGCTTGAGGTACTAGTGCCCTCACTCATTTGCACTTGCTCTTCTGACTTGTTTTGACTATCACTCTGGTCAGACATTCTGGCAAGCAAACTGACAGCAAACCCTGTGAACAGATATAGATGAGGTAGAATAGATGAGCATCACAAAGTGTAGAGTTTTTGCAAAAAAATGATTCAAAAATGTAGTTTTAGTTCTCCACAGAAATCATTTCGGAGCTACCGATTTGTTAAACTCGGTGATACCGAAGCAACTGTTGGAGTCTAAACTAGTGAACTAGGTCAGACCGAGTCACAGTTCGGTGGCTCCGAGATTTCTAGGGTTTCACAGAGAGTCGAATTCGGTCGCACCGATTTGCAATTTTCGGTCAAACCGAAAAGCGCATGTGCAATGGCCTAAGCCAAATTGGTGGGACCGATTTCTACAACTTGGTCGGTACGAGATGAGTTCGACGGAGACCTAACCTAAAGGAAGTTTTCTCTGGATAGATTGATTTCATACGTGGTAATGATCATGGCAAAGCAATGTGCTAGGAATTGGAGTAAGGAATTAGCACACAAGATCGAACTCATACCTTAGTTCAGTCGGAGTTCGCTACAGCGACAACGGCGGGGCAGAATCTCGTTGACGGCGATGGAAACCAGCGGTGGGAGGTCGCTGGCGACGAGGAGACGATCCAGAGACCCGAGGCGGCAGAGCAAGATACGCGCGGGACAGAGTGTTTTGAAGAAATTTCCAAAATCTCACCCATGGGTATATATACCCTGACCCTGTCGGTGTGACCGAGTCGAACAACTTGGTGGCACCGAGATGCAAAATCGCAAGCGGTTACTGCAACTCGATGTGACCAAAAAGTTCAAATCGGTTGCACCGAGATTGAAAACCTAGATCAACTCAGTGAACTCAGTGTGACTGAAGTGGATGGATCGGTCAGACCGAAATGCAGAGAGAGGTTTTGGAAGTTTAAGTCTATGACGAACCGGGGACTCCAAGTGCTCCTCACACAGAGTGGTTTGAATCTGACTTGATCAACCTTTGTGATGTAGCATGAATAGAGTTTGAGACGAGAAAAGCATAGATAGCTAGAGAAAGTTCTTAGGCATTCTTGTCCATCCATTTGGCAAAAGAGAAAAGCCAAACAATCAAAGCAACAAATGGATGTCCTCTAATGAGTAAATTTGCAATCAACATGCTCAATAAAATGGCAAATGAAATATGTGGCAAAGCATGCACAAACACTCTAGCATCTATCAAGCAATTGGCGATGACTAGGTCATCTATATATGAGTATATTGACTTAGGAGTCAAATGAGAACATTTGATCATAGGTCATACTCATCGTTTAAGCACAAGTGGGATTGCCACTTTTACATAAAGCATTGTTGTGTTCACACCTTTAGAGTTGCTTCAGCTCAAATGATTAGAGCAAAGCTCTCCCTAGATGTGATATCCCCCTAAGAGGGATGAACTAACCTTGGGTTTTGTCGATGATGACTTCATGTAGGTGTTGAAGATGTGGATGCTCAATGTTGATGTAGATCATTTGGAGAAATCCATTGGAGTGAGTTGCACTTTCAATACCTACACGGGTTAGTCCCACAAGGAACAAACAAGGATATCCATAGACATAGAGTGATGTTCACACAAGATGATGTCCATGAATGCAATAGGTTACCTTGTCCCTTGTCTTACCAACAAGAGGGTTTGTGACTCCTTGAACTAGTGCAAGATGTGGAAGTTGTTTGCACTTGTCCTTGCCAAAATGATATGAGTGAAGTATGTTGGCGGAGTCGCCCTCTCCTCTTGAAGCTTGTCCTTGCCTTTTTGCTTGTGGTCTTGTGGTGGAAGATCATCTTGAGCTTGTGTCCCTTGGAAAGAAGTAGGATCATACTTCTCTTATTGAGGAACAAACTTCGTTTTGGGGTATTGATCTTCTTCCCACTCAACTCCATTGGCATTGAACTTTCGTTCAAAACCAACACCTTGATTCTTCCGGTGCCTTCCTTACTTGCGTACAAGTTTCTCAAATTGCTTACTTCCGGCAAGGCTCTTGTAAACACCTCTCTCTATAATTCCCCTCAATAAGCTATTTTCTTGCTCAAGTGTAACTTGGCTAAGAGAATCATTAGTGGAATCAAGAGAACTACTAGAAGCAACAACATTGGATTTAACATGATTATTGTTACTACTAGAAGAAGAATCTTTCTTACTCTTGTTGCTAGATTTAACTTGGGGCATGCAAGTAGACAAGAGTAAACGCTTGGCAATGTAAGAAGAACTTTTCTTGTGAAGGTCATCATTGATTACTTTTAAGAACCCATGCTCTTGCTCAAGGTTGAGCTTTTCAAAGTGTAACTTCTCATGAGTCTTTAAAAGTTCTCTATAATCTTCCAAGGTAGTTTCATGAGCTAACTTAAGAGTTTTCAGCTCTTTAGTTAGACGCTTGATAACCCACAAGTATAGGGGATCAATTGTAGCCTCTTTAGATAAGTAAGAGTGTCGAACCCAACAAGGAGCTAAAGGTAGAACAAATATTCCCTCAAGTTCTATAGACCATCGATACAACTCTACGCATGCTTGATGTTTGCTTTACCTAGAACAAGTATGAAACTAGAAGTACTTTGTAGGAGTTGTTGGATAGGTTTGCAAGCTAATAAAGTGTGCGTAAATAAAAAGTAGGGGATGTTTAAATAAAGAAGAAATAAAGTTAGTATAGCGAGTGTGGAAAAGTGGTGATAGGAGTTGTGAAATTGTCCCTAAGCAATTGACTACTTTACTAGACCGATAGCAAGTTTTATGTGGGAGAGGCCACTGCTAGCATGTAATCCCTGCCTTGGAATTATATGCACTTATGATTGGAACTATTAGCAAGCATCCGCAACTACTAATGTTCATTAAGGTAAAACCCAACCATAGCATTAAGATATATTGGTCCCCTTCAATCCCGTATGCATCAATTTCTATGCCAGGTTGAAGCTTCTGTCACTCTTGCCCTCCAATACATAGTCCTATCAACATACCACTAACCCTATGGTGTGATCCACGCGTGCGCTCATATGATGGGGACCAAAGGACAACAACATAACTACAAGCAAATTAAATCAATCATAGCAATTCCCCAATTACCGATAGGACAATGAAAATATACTCTGACATCATAGGATGGCAACACATCATGGGATAATAATATGAAGCATAAAGCACCATGTTCAAGTAGAGGGTATAGCGGGTTGCGGGAGAGTGGACCGCTTTAGATAGATGGGGGAAGGTGATGGAGATGTTGGTGAAGATGATGGAGGTGTTGGTGTAGATTGCAGTAACGATGATGGCCCCGTCGGCGTTCCGGCACCACCGGAAGAGAGGGGGAGAGGGCCCCCCTTCTTCATCTTCTTCCTTGACCTTCTCCCTAGATGGGAGAAGGTTTTCCCCTCTGGTCCATGGCCTCCATGGCATGGCAGGGGCGAGAGCCCCTCCGAGATTGGATCTGTCTCTCTGTCTCTCTCTGTTTCTGCCTTCCTAGATCCGGCCTTTCACCGTTTCTTATATTCCCGGAGATCCGTAACACCGATTGGATTGAAATTTGAACACGATTTTTATCCGGATATTAGCTTTGCGAAATAAGGGCAACAACCGCCTTATGGGGTGTCCACGAGGGTCATGGGCGCGCCCCCCTGCCTCGTGGGCCCCTCGAGCATCGTCTCGCGTTGATTTCACTTCCCAAAATTCACATATATTCCAAAAAAATCTCTGTCAATTTTTCTCCCGTTTGGACTCCGTTTGATATGGATTTTCTGCGAAACAAAAAACATGCAACAAACAGGAACTGGCACTGGATCAATATGTTAGTCCCAAAAGTAGTATAAAAAGTTGCCAAAAGTATATGGAAGTTGTATAATATTGGCATGGAACAATCAAAAATTATAGATACAACGGAGACGTATCAGCATCCCCAAGCTTAATTCTTGCTCGTCCTCGAGTAGGTAAATGGTAAAAAAGATAATTTTTGATGTGGAATGCTACCTAGCATAATCTTGATCATGTAATCTAATCATGGCATGAATATTAAGACATGAGTGATTCAAAGCAATAATCTATCATTTGACATTAAGATAATAATACTTCAAGCATACTAATAAAGCAATCATGTCTTTTCAAAATAACATGGCCAAAGAAAGTTATCCCTACAAAATCATATAGTCTGGCTATGCTCCATCTTCACCACACAAAATATTCAAATCATGCACAACCCCGATGACAAGCCAAGCAATTGTTTCATACTTTTGATGTTCTCAAACCTTTTCAACTTTCATGCAATACATAAGCGTGAGCCATGGATATAGCACTATAGGTGGAATAGAATATGATGATGGAGGATGTGTGGAGAAGACAAAAAAGGGAGAAAGTCTCACATCGACGCGGCTAATAAACGGGCCATGGAGATGCCCATCAATTGATGTCAATGTGAGGAGTAGGGATTGCCATGCAACGGATGCACTAAGAGCTATAAGTGTATGAAAGCTCAAACTGAAAACTAAGTGGGTGTGTGATACGTCTCTGTCGTATCTATAATTTTTGATTGTTCCATGCCAATATTATACAACTTTCATATACTTTTGGCAACGTTTTATACTATTTTTGGGGACTAACATATTGATCCAGTGCCCAGTGCCAGTTCCTGTTTGTTGCATGTTTTTTGTTTCGCAGTAAATCCATATCAAACGGAGTCCAAACTGGACAAAAACTGACGGAGATTTTTTTGGAATATATGTGATTTTTGGGAAGAAAAATCAACGCGAGGCGATGCCCAAGGGGGCCATGAGGGAGGGGGCACACCCTGGACCCTTGTGACCACCCCGTAAGGCGGTTGATGCCCTTCTTTCACCGAAAGAAAGCTAATATCCGTATAGAGATCATGTTAAAATTTCAGCACAGTCGGAGTTACGGATCTTCGAGAATATAAGAAACAGTGAAAGGGCGGAATCTGAGAACGCAGAAACAGAGAGAGACAGAGAGGCAGATCCAATCTCGGAGGGGCTCTCGCCCCTCCCATGCCATGGAGGCCATGGACCAGAGGAGAAACCCTTCTCCCATCTAGGGAGAAGGTCAAGGAAGAAGAAGAAGGAGGGGGGCTCTCTCCCCCTCGCTTCCGGTGGCACCGGAACGCCGCCGGGGGCCATCATCATCACCGTAATCTACACCAACACCTCTGCCATCTTCACCAACATCTCCATCACCTTCCCCCCTCTATATACAGCGGTCCACTCTCCCACAACCCGTTGTACCCTCTACTTGAACATGGTGCTTTATGCTTCGTATTATTATCCAATGATGTGTTGCCATCCTATGATGTCTAAGTAGATTTTCGTTGTCCTATCGGTGGTTGATGAATTGCTATGATTGGTTTAATTTGCTTGTGGTTATGTTGCTATCCTTTGGTGCCCATCACATGAGCGCGCGCGTGGATCACACCATAGGGTTAGTTGTATGTTGATAGGACTATGTATTGGAGGGCAAGAGTGACAGAAGCTTCAACCTAGCATAGAAATTGATGCATACGGGATTGAAGGGGGACCAATGCTATGGTTGGGTTTTACCTTAATGAACGTTAGTAGTTGCGAATGCTTGCTAATAGTTCCAATCATAAGTGCATAGAATTCCAAGTCAGGGAGACATGCTAGCAGTGGCCTCTCCCACATAAAACTTGCCATCAATCTAGTAAAGTAGTCAATTGCTTAGGGACAATTTCGCAACTCCTACCACCACTTTTCCACACTCGCTATACTAAATTTATTGTTTCTTTATCTAAACAGCCCCTACTTTTTATTACACGATCTTTATTATCTTGCAAACCTATCCAAAAACACCTACAAAGTACTTCTAGTTCCATAGTTGTTCTAGGTAAAGCAAACGTTAAGCGTGCGTAGAGTTGTATCGGTGGTCGATAGAACTTGAGGGAATATTTGTTCTACCTTTAGCTCCTCGTTGGGTTCGACACTCTTACTTATCGAAAGAGGCTACAATTGATCCCCTGTACTTGTGGGTTATCAAGACCTTTTTCTGGCGCCGTTGCCGGGGAGCAATAGTGTGGGGTGAATATTCTCGTGTGTGCTTGTTTGCTTTATCACTAAGTAATTTTTATTTGTTGTTCTAAGTTGTTTTCTATCTTTAGTTATGGATATGGAACACGAAATACCAAAAATATTAGGTGTACCTGCTACTCATGGAGATGAGGAACCTCCTAAAACCCTCGATGCTGGTTATGTGAAAGAGATTATGTACTTCCTTTAATAATCCTGAGAAAACCCCATTCAGTTATGTTATGGGAGATACGTTGGGTCAACATGAATACTTTAGGGATTATCGCTTGACTCAAAAGGGAAACTATTATGGGATCAAATTCATATGTTGCATTGGTATGCTCAGGAACTATGCTTGAGATATGACTACACTTGTTGCTCTAGGATGAAGGCTCCACACCTTCCCTTTTCGTGCAAATTTAATGATGATAAAACCTTGGCTTCTTATGCTAATGTTATATATGATTACTATGATGTGGAACAAATAGAAGAATTTGTTGCTTTTATGGGTGCTTATGAAATTGAATCTTTGTTTAAAGAGTGTGAAAATTTTGATGATTCAGTTTATAGACCTGAAAATTTAGCTATCCTTAAATATTGCTATGAGAATTATGAATACAATGCCGATATTGATGCTTTATTGAGGAAGTCTCCGATGTCCAAGAAGAGACTAATATTTTGCAGGATTTTATGGAAGAAGAAATTAATGACATTGTGAGCTCATTGGATGAAAAAGATGAGGAGAAGAGCGAAGAACAAAAGGAGGAAGAGCATATTGATCACCCATGCCCACCTTCTAATGAGAGTAACTCTTCAACTCATACATTGTTTAATTTCCCTTCGTGCTTACCGAAGGATGATTGCTATGATGACTGTTATGATCCCGTTGATTCTCTTGAAATATCCCTTTTTGATGATGTTTGCTATGCTTGTGGCCAAGATGCCAATATGAATTATGCTTATGGAGATGAACTTGCTATAGTTCCTTATGTTAAACATGAAATTGTTGCTATTGCACCCACACATGATAGTCCTATTATCTTTTTGAATTATCCCAACTACACTATATCGGAGAAGTTTACCCTTATTAAGGATTATATTGATGGGTTGCGTTTTACTATTACACATGATGATTTTGATAGATATAGTATGCATGTGCTTTCTGCTCCTACTTGCAATTATTATGAGAGGGGAACTACATCTCCGCCTCTTTATGTTTCCAACACGAAAAAATTGCAAGAAACGGTTTATACTATGCATTGGCCTTTACTTTGTGTGCATGAATTGTTATTTTATGGCATGCCGATGCATAGCAAGAGAGTTAGAATTCATCATTACATGATATATGTTACTTTGTGCTCACTACTAAATCACAAATCATTGTTAATTAAAATTGGCTTTGATATACCTTGGGATTCGGGTGGATTCATTACTTGAGCACCTTATGCCTAGCTTGATGGCTTAAAAGAAAGCGCAGCTAGGGAGACAACCTGGAAGTTTTAGAGAGTCATTTATTTCTGTTGTGTGCTTTTATAAAGTTTAAAAACAAAAAAAATAAAGAGGGGAACCCAAAACTTTTTCAAAAAGGAAAGTGAAAGTGAGGGAGACAAGCATGGTTGAAGTGGGGGAGCTCCTTGGACTTTGTTCATGCTCACGGAAACTTTGTGAATCTTGATTACAGAAACTTTTCAACAAAAATAATTATCCCCTTGTACAATTCCATTGTATTATAAAAATAATGTGCCAAGGTTTGCCTTTAGGATGTTTTAGATTACTTGTTGGTCTGTACGGTGCAGGACAGAAACTTTGGCTGTAGTGCACGATTTTACATTTTTTACTCGAACGTCAAACGGTTCTGAAAACTTTTGCACTGTCTTTACATAGAAATTATTTATTTATCCTAATTTTGGTAGAATTTTTGGAGTACCATAGGTATGGTGAATGTTCATATTATTACAGACTGTTCTGTTTTAGACAGATTCTGTTTTTGATGCATAGTTTGCTTGTTTTGATGAAACTATCGATTTATATCAGTGGATTAAGCCATGGAAAAGTTATATTGCAGTAGCTAAAATTCAAAAACAAAATATGAATTGGTTTGCAACAGTACTTAGAGTAGTGATTTGCTTTATTATACTAATGAATCTTACCGAGCTTTCTGTTGAGTTTTGTGTGCATGAAGTGTTCGAAGATCGAGGAGGTCTCGATGTGAGAAGAAGGAAGAGAGGCAAGAGATCAATCTTGGGGATTCCCGAGGCACCCCAAGTAAATATTCAAGGAGACTCAAGCGTCTAAGCTTGGGGATGCCCCGGAAGGCATCCCATCTTTCTTCAACAAGTATCGGTATGTTTTCGGATTCGTTTCGTTCATGCGATATGTGCAATCTTGGAGCGTCTTTTGCATTTAGTTTTCACTTTTCTTTTATGCACCATGCTGGTATGATATATTCCTTTGTTGATTTATAGAATTCTCTTTGCACTTCACTTATATCTTTTGATTATGGCTTTATAGAATGCTTCATGTGCTTCGCTTATATCATTTGAAGTTTGGATTGCCTGTTTCTCTTCACATAGAAAACCACCATTTGTAGAATTGCTATTTTGCTTCAATTATATTTGTTAGAGCATGGGAATATCTTTTGTAGAAATAATTAAACTCTATTGCTTCACTTATATCTATTTAGAGAGTTGACGGGAATTGGTCATTCACATGGTTAGTCATAAAATCCTACATAAAACTTGTAGATCACTGAATATGATATGTTTGATTCCTTGCAATAGTTTTGCGATATAAAGATGGTGATATTAGAGTCATGCTAGTGGGTAGTTGTGAAATTGAGAGATACTTGTGTTGAGGTTTGCAAGTCCCATAGCATGCACGTATGGTGAACCGTTATGTAACGAAGTTGGAGCATGAGGTATTTATTGATTGTCTTCCTTATGAGTGGCAGTCGGGGACGAGCGATGGTCTTTTCCTACCAATCTATCCCCCTAGGGGCATGCGTAGTAGTACTTTGCTTCGAGGGCTAATAAACTTTTGCAATAAGTATATGAGTTCTTTATGACTAATGTGAGTCCATGGATTATACGCACTCTCACCCTTCCATCATTTCTAGCCTCTTTGGTACCTTGCATTGCCCTTTCTCACCTTGAGAGTTGGTGCAAAATTCGCCGGTGCATCCAAACCCCATGATACGATACGCTCTATCACACATAAGCCTCCTTATCTTCCTCAAGACAGCCACCATACCTACCTATCATGGCATTTCCATAGCCATTCCGAGATATATTGCCATGCAACTTCCATCATCATCATATACATGACTTGAGCATTTATTGTCATATTGCTTTGCATGATCGTAAGATAGCTAGCATTATGTTTTCATGGCTTGTCTATTTTTTGATGTCATTGCTACGCTAGATCATTGCACATCCCGGTACATCGCCGGAGGCATTCATATAGAGTCATATCTTTGTTCTAGTATCGAGTTGTAATATTGAGTTGTAAGTAAATAAAAGTGTGATGATCATCATTATTAGAGCATTGTACCGGTGAGGAAAGGATGATGGAGACTATGATTCCCCCACAATTCGGGATGAGACTCCGGACGAAAAAAAGAAAAAAAGAAAAAAAGAGAAAGGCCAAAAAAGGGAGGCCCAAAAAAAGAAAAAAGAAAAAATGAGAGAAAAAGAGAGAAGGGGCAATGTTACTATCCTTTTACCACACTTGTGCTTCAAAGTAGCACCATGTTCTTCATATAGAGAGTCTCTTGAGTTATCACTTTCATATGCTAGTGGGAATTTTCATTATAGAACTTGGCTTGTATATTCCTATGATGGGCTTCCTCAAATGCCCGAGGTCATCACGAGCAAGCAAGTTGGATGCACACCCACTTAGTTTCCAGTTTGAGCTTTCATACACTTATAGCTCTTAGTGCATCCGTTGCATGGCAATCCCTACTCCTCACATTGACGTCAATTGATGGGCATCTCCATAGCCCGTTGATTAGCCGTGTCGATGTGAGACTTTCTCCTTTTTGTCTTCTTCACACAAACCTCCATCATCATATCCTATTCCACCCATAGTGCTATGTCCATGGCTTGTGCTCACATATTGCGTGAGGGTTGAAAAGGCTGAAGCGCGTTAAAAAGTATGAACCAATTGCTCGTCTTGTCATCGGGGTTGTGCATGATTGGAATTCTTTGTCTGGTGAAGATGGAGCATAGCCAGACTATATGATTTTGTAGGGATGAGCTTTCTTTGGCTATGTTATTTTGACAAGACATAATTGCTTGGTTAATATGCTTGAAGTATTATTATCTTAATGTCAAATGATAGACTATTGCTTTGAATCACTCATGTCTTAATATTCATGCCATGATTAGATATATGATCAAGATTATGCTAGGTAGCATTCCACATCAAAAATTATCTTTTTTATCATTTACCTACTCGAGGATGAGCGGGAATTAAGCTTGGGGATGATGATACGTTTCTGTCGTATCTATATTTTTTATTGTTCCATGCCAATATTATACAACTTTCATATACTTTTGGCAACTTTTTATACTATTTTTGGGGACTAACATATTGATCCAGTGCCTAGTACCAGCTCCTGTTTGTTGCATGTTTTTTGTTTCGCAGTAAATCCATATCAAACGGAGTCCAAATGGGATAAAAACTGACGGAGATTTTTTTGGAATATATGTGATTTTTGGGAAGAAAAATCAACGCGAGACGATGCCTGAGGGGGCCATGAGGCAGGGGACGCGCCCCAGGGGGTCAGGCGCACCCTGGACCCTTGTGGCCACCCCGTAAGGCGGTTGATGCCATTCTTTCGCCGCAAGAAAGCTAATATCCGGATAGAGATCGTGTTAAAATTTCAGCCCAATCGGAGTTACAGCTCACCGGGAATATAAGAAACGGCGAAAGGGCAGAATCTGAGAACGCAGAAACAGAGAGAGACAGGGAGACAGATCCAATCTCGGAGGGGCTCTCGCCCCTCCCATGCCATGGAGGCCATGGACCAGAGGGGAAACCCTTCTCCCATCTAGGGAGAAGGTCAAGGAAGAAGAAGGAGGGGGTCTCTCTCCCCCTCGCTTCCGGTGGCGCCGGAACGCCGCCGGGGGCCATCATCATCACCGCAATCTACACCAACACCTCTGCCATCTTCACCAACATCTCCATCACCTTCCCCCTCTATCTACAGCGGTCCACTCTCCCGCAACCCATTGTACCCTCTACTAGAACATGGTGCTTTATGCTTCATATTATTATCCAATGATGTGTTGCCATCCTATGATGTCTAAGTAGATTTTCGTTGTCCTATCGGTGGTTGATGAATTGCTATGATTGGTTTAATTTGTTGGGGAACGTAGTAATTTGAAGAAAAAAATCCTACGCACACGTAGGATCATGGTGATGCATAGCAATGAGAGGGGAGAGTGTCGTCCATGTACCCTCATAGACCGTTAAGCGGAAGCGTTATGACAACGCGGTTGATGTAGTCGTATGTCTTCACGATCGACCGATCCTCAGTACCGAACGTACGACACCTCCGCCTTCAGCACACGTTCAGCTCGGTGACATCCCACGAACTCACGATCTAGTAGATCTCGGGGAAGAGTTTTGTCAGAACGACGGCGTGGTGACGATGTTGATGAAGCTACCGCAGCAGGGCTTCACCTAAACACCTCTACAGTATTACCGAGGTGGATTATGGTGGAGGGGGCACCGCACATGGCTTGGAGAGATCTTTACGATCAACTTGTGTGTCTAGAGGTGCCCCCTGCCCCCGGATATAAAGGAGAAAGGGGGAGAGGCGGCCGGCCAAGAGGAGGCGCACCAGGGAGGAGTCCTACTTCCACCGGGAGTAGGACTCCCTCCTTTCCTAGTTGGAGTAGGAGAAGGGGGAAGGAGGAGGGATAGAGGAAGGAAAGGGGGCGCCGCCCCCCCCTCCTTGTCCAATTCGGACTAGAGGGAGAGGGGGGCGCGGCCTGCCCTGGCCGCCCCTCCTCTTCTCCACTAAGGCCCATCTTGGCCCATTAAACCCCCGGGGGGGTTCCGGTAACCCCCGGTACTCCGGTAAAATCCCGATTTCACCCGGAACACTTCCGATATCCAAATATAGGCTTCCAATATATCAATCTTTATGTCTCGACCATTTTGAGACTCCTCGTCATGTCCGTGATCACATCTGGGACTCCGAACATCCTTCGGTACATCAAAACACATAAACTCATAATATAACCGTCATCGAACTTTAAGTGCGCGGACCCTACGAGTTCGAGAACTATGTAGAAATGACCGAGACATGTCTCCGATCAATAACCAATAGCGGAACCTGGATGCTCATATTGGTTCCTACATATTCTACGAAGATCTTTATCGGTCAAACCGCACAACACTATACGTTGTTCTCTATGTCATCGGTATGTTACTTGCCCGAGATTCGATCGTCGGTATCTAATACCTAGTTCAATCTCGTTAACGGAAAGTCTCTTTACTCATTCCATAGTACATCACCCCGTAACTAACTCATTAGTTATCATGCTTGCAAGGCTTATAGTGATGTGTATTACCGAGAGGGCCCAGAGATACCACTCCGACAATCGGAGTGACAAATCCTAATCTTGATTTATGCCAACACAACAAGTACCATCAGAGACACCTGTAGAGCACCTTTATAATCACCCAGTTACGTTGTGACATTTTGTAGCACACAAAGTGTTCCTCCGGTATTCGGGAGTTTCATAATCTCATAGTCATAAGAACATGTATAAGTCATGAAGAAAGCAATAGCAGTAAACAAACGATCAAGTGCTAAGCTAACGGAATGGGTCAAGTCAATCACATCATTCTCCTAATGATGTGATCCCATTGATAAAATAACAACTCATGTCTATGGTTAGGAAACTTAACCATCTTTGATCAATGAGCTAGTCAAGTAGAGGCATACTGGTGACACTATGTTTGTCTATGTATTCACACATGTATTATGTTTCCGGTTAATACAATTCTAGCATGAATAATAAACATTTATCATGAAGTAAGGAAATAAATAATAACTTTATTATTGCCTCTAGGGCATATTTTCTTCAGTCTCCCACTTGCACTAGAGTCAATAATCTAGATTACACAGTAATGATTTTAACACCCATGGAGCCTTGGTGCTGATCATGTTTTGCTCGTGGAAGAGGCTTAGTCAACGGGTCTGCAACATTCAGATTCGTATGTATCTTGCAAATCTCTATGTCTCCCACTTGGACTTGATCCCGAATGGAGTTGAAGCGTCTCTTGATGTGCTTGGTTCTCTTGTGAAATCTGGATTCCTTTGCCAAAGCAATTGCACTAGTATTGTCACAAAAGATTTTCATTGGACCCGATGCACTAGGTATGACACCTAGATCGGATATGAACTCCTTCATCCAGACTCCTTCATTCGCTGCTTCCGAAGCAGCAATGTACTCCGCTTCACATGTAGATCCTGCCATGACGCTCTATTTTGAACTGCTTCAACTGACAGCTCCACCGTTTAATATAAACACGTATCCGGTTTGCAATTTAGAATCGTCTGGATCAGTGTCAAAGCTTGCATCAACGTAACCATTTACGATGATCTCTTTGTCACCTCCATAAACGAGAAACATATCCTTGGTACTTTTCAGGTACTTCAGGATGTTCTTGACCGATGTCCAGTGATCCACTCCTGGATTACTTTGGTACCTATCTGCTAAGCTAATAACAAGGCACACATCAGGTCTGGTACACAGCATTGCATACATGATAGATCCTATGGCTGAAGCATAGGGAACACTTTTCATTTTCTCTCTATCTTCTGCAGTGGTCGGGCATTGAGTCTTACTCAATTTCACACCTTGTAACACAGGCAAGAACCCTTTCTTAGCTTGATCCATTTTGAAATTCTTCAAAACTTTATCAAGGTATGTGCTTTGTGAAAGTCCAATTAAGCATCTTGATCTATCTCTACAGATCTTGATGCCCAATATATAAGCAGCTTCACCGAGGTCTTTCATTGAAAAACTTTTATTCAGGTATCCTTTTATGCTGTCCAGAAATTATATATCATTTCCAATCAACAATATGTCATCCACATATAATATTAGAAATGCTACAGAGCTCCCACTCACTTTCTTGTAAATACAGGCTTCTCCAAAAGTCTGTATAAAACCATATGCTTTGATCACACTATCAAAATGTTTATTCCAACTCCGAGATGCTTGCAACAGTCCATAAATGGATCACTGGAGCTTGCACACTTTGTTAGCTCCCTTTGGATCGATAAAACCTTCAGGTTGCATCATATACAACTCTTCTTCCAGAAATCCATTTAGGAATGCAGTCTTTACATCCATTTGCCAAATTTCATAATCATAAAATGCGGCAATTGCTAACATGATCCGGACGGACTTAAGCATCGCTGTGGGTGAGAAGGTCTCATCGTAGTCAACTCCTTGAACTAGTCGAAAACCTTTTGCAACAAGTCGAGCTTTGTAGATAGTAACATTACCGTCAGCGTCTGTCTTCTTCTTGGAGATCCATTTGTTCTCAATGGCTTGTCGATCAACGGGCAAGTCAACCAAAGTCCACACTTTGTTCTCATACATGGATCCCCTCTCAGACTTCATGGCCTCAAGCCATTTTGCGGAATCTAGGCTCATCATCGCTTCTTCATAGTTCGTAGGTTCGTCATGGTCAAGTAACATGACCTCCAGAACTGGACTACTGTACCACTCTGGCGCGGATCTTGCTCTGGTTGGCCTATGAGGTTCGGTAGTAACTTGATCTGAAGTTTCATGATCATCATCATTAGCTTCCTCACTAATTGGTGTAGGTGTCACAGGAACCGGTTTCTGTGATGAACTATTTTCCAATAAGGGAGCAGGTACAGTTACCTCATCAAGTTCTACTTTCCTCCCACTCACTTCTTTCGAGAGAAACTCCTTCTCTAGAAAGGATTCATTCTTAGCAATGAATATTTTGCCTTCGGATCTGTGATAGAAGGTGTACCCAATAGTTTCCTTTGGGTATCCTATGAAGACACATTTCTCCGATTTGGGTTCGAGCTTATCAGGTTGAAGTTTTTTCACATAAGCATCGCAGCCCCAAACTTTGAGAAATGACAACTTTGGTTTCTTGCCAAACCATAGTTCATAAGGCGTCGTCTCAACGGATTTTGATGGTGCCCTATTTAACGTGAATGCAGCTGTCTCTAAAGCATAACCCCAAAATGATAGCGGTAAATCAGTAAGAGACATCATAGATCGCACCATATCTAGTATACGATTACGACATTCGGACACACCATTACGCGGTGGTGTTCCGGGTGGCGTGAGTTGCGAAACTATTCTGCATTGTTTCATATGTAGGCCAAACTCGTAACTCAAATATTCTCCTCCACGATCTGATCGTAGAAACTTTATTTTCTTGTTACGATGATTTTCCACTTCACTCTGAAATTCTTTGAACTTTTCAAATGTTCCAGACTTATGTATCATTAAGTAGATATACCCATATCTACTCAAATCATCTGTGAAGGTGACAAAATAACGATACCCGCCGCGAGCCTCAATATTCATCGGACCACATACATCAGTATGTATGATTTCCAACAAATCTGTTGCTCGCTCCATAGTTCCGGAGAACGGCGTTTTAGTCATCTTGCCCATAAGGCATGGTTCACAAGTACCAAGTGATTCCAAAAGTCCATCAGTATGGAGTTTCTTCATGCGCTTTATACCAATATGACCCAAACGGCAGTGCCACATATAAGTTGCACTATCATTATCAACTCTACATCTTTTGGCTTCAACATTATGAATATGTGTATCACTACTATCGAGATTCAACAAGAATAGACCACTCTTTAAGGGTGCATGACCATAAAAGATATTACTCATATAAATAGAACAACCATTATTCTCAGATTTAAATGAATAACCGTCTCACATCAAACAAGATATAGATATAATGTTCATGCTTAACACTGGCACCAAATAACAATTATTTAGGTCTAAAACTAATCCCGAAGTTAGATGTAGAGGTGGCGTGCCGACGGCGATCACATCGACTTTGGAACCATTTCCCACGTGCATTGTCACCTCGTCCTTAGCCAGTCTTCGCTTAATCTGTAGTCCCTGTTTCAAGTTGCAAATATTAGCAACAGAACCAGTATCAAATACCCAGGTGCTACTGCGAGCTCTGGTAAGGTACACATCAATAACATGTATATCACATATACTTTTGTTCACTTTTCCATCCTTCTTATCCACCAAATACTTGGGGCAGTTCCGCTTCCAGTGACCAGTCTGTTTGCAGTAGAAGCACTCAGTCTCAGGCTTAGGTCCAGACTTGGGTTTCTTCTTCTGAGAAACAACTTGTTTGCCGTTCTTCTTGAAGTTCCCCTTCTTCTTCCCTTTGCCCTTTTTCTTGAAATTGGTGGTTTTATTGACCATCTACACTTGATGCTCGTTCTTGATTTCTACCTCTGCAGCCTTTAGCATCGTGAAGAGCTCGGGAATAGTCTTATTCATCCCTTGCATATTATAGTTCATCACGAAGCTTTTGTAGCTTGGTGGCAGTGATTGAAGAACTCTATCAATGACACTATCAACATGAAGATTAACTCCTAGTTGAGTCAAGTGATTATGATACCCAGACATTTTGAGTATATGCTCACTGACAGAACTATTCTCCTCCATCTTGCAACTATAGAACTTATTGGAGACTTCATATCTCTCAATCCGGACATTTGCTTGAAATATTAACTTCAACTCCTGGAACATCTCATATGCTCCATGACGTTCAAAACGTCGTTGAAGTCCCGGTTCTAAGCCGTAAAGCATGGCACACTGAACTATCGAGTAGTCATCAGCTTTACTCTACCAAACGTTCTTAGCGTTGTCAGCAGCATCTGCAGCAGGCCTGGCACCCAGCGGTGCTTCCAGGACGTAATTCTTCTGTGCAGCAATGAGGATAATCCTCAAGTTACGAACCCAGTCAGTGTAATTGCTACCATCATCTTTCAACTTTGCTTTCTCAAGGAACGCATTAAAATTCAACGGAACAACAACACGGGCCATCTATCTACAACAACATAGATAAGAAAAATACTATCAGGTACTAAGTTCATGATAAATTTAAGTTCAATTAATCATATTACATAAGAACTCCCACTTAGATAGACATCCCTCTAATCATCTAAGTGATCACGTGATCCATATCAACTAAACCATAACCGATCATCACGTGAAATGGAGTAGTTTTCAATGGTGAACATCACTATGTTGATCATATCTACTATATGATTCACGCTCGACCTTTCGGTCTCAGTGTTCCGAGGCCATATCTCCATATGCTAGGCTCGTCAAGTTTGACCTGAGTATTCTACGTGTGCAAAACTGGCTTGCACCCGTTGTAGATGGACGTAGAGCTTATCACACCCGATCATTACGTGGTGTCTTGGCACGACGAACTTTGGCAACGGTGCATACTCAGGGAGAACACTTTTATCTTGAAATTTAGTGAGAGATCATCTTATAATGCTACCGTCAAACAAAGCAGACTAAGATGCATAAAGGATAAACATCACATGCAATCAATATAAGTGATATGATTTGGCCATCATCATCTTGTGCTTGTGATCTGCATCTCCGAAGCACCATCAAGATCACCATCGTCACCGGCGCGACACCTTGATCTCCATCGTAGCATCGTTGTCGTCTCGCCAACTATTGCTTCTACGACTATTGCTACTGCTTAGTGATAAAGTAAAGCAATTACAGGGCGATTGCATTGCATACAATAAAGCGACAACCATATGGCTCCTGCCAGTTGCCGATAACTCCGTTACAAAACATGATCATCTCATAAAATAAATATAGCATCATGTCTTGACAATATCACATCAAAACATGCCCTGCAAAAACAAGTTAGACGTCCTCTACTTTGCTGTTGCAAGTTTTACGTGGCTGCTACGGGCTGAGCAAGAACCGTTCTTACCTACGCATTAAAACCACAACGATAGTTTGTCAAGTTGGTGTTGTTTTAACCTTCTCAAGGACCGGGCGTAGCCATACTCGGTTCAACTAAAGTTGGAGAAACTGACACCCGCCAGCCACCTGTGTGCAAAGCACGTCGGTAGAACCAGTCTCGCGTAAGCGTACGCGTAATGTCGGTCCGGGCCGCTTCATCCAACAATACCGCCGAACCAAAGTATGACATGCTGGTAAGCAGTATGACTTGTATCGCCCACAACTCACTTGTGTTCTACTCGTGCATATAACATCTACGCATAAAACCAGGCTCGGATGCCACTGTTTGGGAACGTAGTAATTTCAAAAAAATTCCTACGCACACGCAGGATCATGGTGATGCATAGCAAGGAGAGGGGAGAGTGTCGTCCATGTACCCTCGTAGACCGTTAAGCGGAAGCGTTATGACAACGCGGTTGATGTAGTCGTGCGTCTTCATGATCGACCGATCCTCAGTACCGAAAGTATGGCACCTCCACGTTCAGCAACGTTCAGCTCAGTGACGTCCCGCGAACTCACGATCCAGTGGAGCTCGGGGAAGAGTTTCGTCAGCACGACGGCGTGGTGACGATGTTGATGAAGCTACCGCGGCAGGGCTTCGCCTAAACACTGCTACAGTATTACCGAGGTGGATTATGGTGGAGGGGGCACCACACACGGCTGGGAGAGATCTTTGCGGTCAACTTGTGTGTCTAGAGGTGCCTGACGGTGTCCTGGACTAGGGGGTACTCACCACGTCATCTCCCGATCTGTTATATTGGGCCGAGGACCCCCATGGCCATATACTCATGGGCCAGTTTGGACAGCTGCCGCATACATGGAAGATTCCACAAGACTTGGTGATCAAGACAAGGACTCCTCCCCACCGGCGTATTCGGCTAGGACTCTTGTTATCCTAGGCCTCTGGTGCATTATATAAATCGAGGCCAGGCTAGTCGATAGATAATATACAACATACAATCATACCATAGACTAGCTCCTAGGGTTTTGCCTCTCCGACCTCGTGGTAGATCAACTCTTGTAATACTCATATCATCAATAATAAATCAAGCAAGACGTAGGGTTTTACCTCCATCAAGAGGGCCCGAACCTGGGTAAAACATTGTGTCCCCTGCCTCCTGTTACCATCTGCCTTAGACGCACAGTTCGGGACTCCCTACCCGAGATTCGCCGGTTTTGACACCGACATTGATGCTTTCATTGAGAGTTCCACTGTGTGATCGGCAAAAGGATCGATGGCTCGTCTGCAGGTCAACTGCGATGCCGGCATCTTCGTCGCCGGCTCGACTGGTCACCTTGACTCGACCGAGGACTGTGCTCCATCTCCGATTGTCATGTTCGGACGAGGGCCTTCATCAACATCAACTCCGGTCTCTATCAAGATCATGGAGGAATCATCCATGGAGCTCGGGGGCTCAACGTCAACATTGCCCTCGGGCGACCGTGCTGTTTTTCTGAACAGCAAACTTGTATTCACTGCCACCACCTCTTAGAACATCGCTTTGACGATCCCTTTGGTGGAATTGTGTGGAATTGAGTCTACAACAACCGTGCAAAATTTCGTCGAGTTTCGATGGAGGAATCTCCGGCAATCTACGATATACCGGAGCCCTGTCAAATCTGGACGGGAATCTAAACGAGTTTAGGGTGTGGTCTCCATATCTTAGCTCAGAGGTCCTTTGGAAGATCCAACCGTTCATCTACTGCGGAATTCCCATATCTACCACCTCTCCAAATTTTAGCTCGATCCGACGGTTCAAACTCCGGGAACCTTCCGATGAGTGGACCAATTTTCGGATCCGTTTTCTGCGCGAATACGGATCCGACCCGAATTCATGTTTTTTATGAACGTGATATTGGACAACCTTTTTAGAGAAATTCTCTTCTAGGGTATTGTGTGTTGTTTTTAAACACGTGCCCATAAATTTTTAAGCCTCCCCTGAGGTCATCTTCATCATCATGCTGGTGTCAAACCAGTCCGGCAATATTGCTCCAAGGCTGCCGACCTGCGCTAGACACGGTGTCACTTTGTTGAGCCGAGCTCAACTTCTTTGGATCATCATCTCGGCAAGCCGAACAAGAGTCTGGCATCGCGAAGGATAAATCATCACCAACATCGCCGCCCCACATATTACACGGAGCGGGCATACCGGCGTCGCCGCACAGTCACTTCATCAAGCCGGCATCGACCACGTCACGGTCTGCATCGGCAGGGCCGCACTATTGCTTCTTCAAGCTGGTGTCCATCACGCCAACCTACCTCGACTCATCGGCTGACATCGAGGCTTCGACATCTCGGCTGGACCGGGGGCTTCGTCATCTCTTCATCAACCTACTTCGGAGACTTCGGCGTCACTAGCCGATCAGCTCCGTCGCATTAGCTGGACCGAGGGCTTTGCCTCGGCAAGCCAACCTTTGCCAGCATCGCCATGCCGTCGCTTTATCGCCCATCAGGCAATGGGTGTGCGGATCAAGTCCCTATTTTGGGAATCACCTTTCTTCAGATTGCTACAACAAATAAACCAGGTCCTATTAATCCTAGTATTTTTTGCTTGTTTGGGCTCATTTTCCCAATGAATTATTACTCTGGTTTGTCCATCATATGTACGCAGGTCTATCAAATGGTGGCCGCATTAACGAGGTCGCATGGTGGTTCAGTCAGTTTCCGTATATAGCCCGGCGAACGCCGCATTCGGAACTTGGACCGACCTTTGAATTCAGACTTTGCCACGCCTTTACCGCATCACGCCGATGCCCGGCATCGACATCGACTTCGGCGCCAGGCCATATTTCTTTTATTACTCACTTTGCATAAATTATTTATTATGCAATGATTTTTTTTAATTATTATTATTACTATTATCTCCGGTTTGCACTATTTTTTGTGCACAGGAAAATGATCCGGGGACTTCGGCGTCATTCTGCCGGTCTGCATTGACCGTGCTATGGCACCACTTCGGCGTGTCGAGCTCTCCGCTCCTCCACCTCGGGACCGGCTTGGGGGATGGAACCTTGTCCCGCATCAAGCTCGGACCGCGTCATCAATGCCAAACACATTAACCAGCTAAGTCGCTTTCATGCTCAAAGTTTTAATTTTTAACTTGTGTTCGGTTCGACCAAGCATTATACTTTTTTGGAAAAAAGTTGCTTGTAAAAAATCTCCTTGTCAAAACTTTGTTTGTGACACACAAATTCAAATACCCCATTTATTGGGGGGCTCCCTTGATGGAGCTTTTCTTCTTGCATATGATTATACTTGTACGGCTTCGTTCCTTGTTCGTATATTACGCCACAATATGCACCATATTGACTTAAGCAATTTGCAAGCTGGGTTGCCTGGCTCCTGTGCTTACCCCTACGTTCCTGATTGTTCGGGTAGGGAGTAAAGGGATCACCTCTACGATTTTCACGACCGGGTCCTCCGAGCTCTGACCTCAGACTGGGCGAAGCCGAAAGCTAGCGCTCTTAATGTTTTCAATCATGGTCGGCACACAATGGAACTCATGAGTACAAAAAATCTATTGCACAAGTCTCATAGTAATAATGAGCACCGAAGAAAGGTATCAGTGGGGGTACTATTTTCTTCGAAGATGCTTCTTACACTTTGTTAGTAATATAGCATAAGTTCCCTGAGCGCGCTTTGTCTGTTATAGCCTTATGGCATGATTGCCTGATCATCGGAAACACCGTCGATACTCTCGACAGGCGGAGTACATGACACTTTTCGGCCCTTGGCCGAAGAGGGAGAAGCCGGTGGTCGGTTAAGACACGTTTAAAGTTTGGGTGAACACAAATATGATATAAGTACTTCGGTACATACAATCATTATACATAAAATTCTTACCCAAGTCACTTGGGGGCTCTTAAAATTTATATATGAGTTGTAAATGTGTTTTCTTCTTGGTCGTTGTCAAAACACGACAGAAGCACAATCTTTTCTTTCTCTTCCAATTTTCGGATTGGCACCGAACACTTGATCTTGTTCGGACATCATGTTTTTACTGGCGTTTTTTGGCTTTCCAAGCTTTTTGGCACTTTTAAAACTATTTGTGTGTTTCTAGCACAAGTCTCACAGTGCAATGCCGGACACCTTTAGAGATTCGGCAAAAACATTCTTGGATATTGCTATATATGCATCGGTTTCGAATTGTGTCTTCGGTCAATAGTTGGGTTGCTCGGCTCCTGCACTTGCTTCCTACGTTCCGCTTTGTTCGGCTAGGCGTGCAAAGGGAGAACCACTACGATTGTGCTTCCAGCTCACATGGTTAAGCACCTTAGTGGAGAAAGCCGAAAACTGACTGTCACAAATCCCGGTAAACTGTTCAGCAATCCGATGACTGTGTTAAATGACGGGCCATTCATAACAATGGCCGAAGTGTTTACGACTTGACCTCGACTGTCGCCGAACACTACTGGGGGCTATTAACTGGCCTCCCAAACTAAATCCTCGATATTTTGCTCTTACATTGGAGCTGACATTTCATGATCATGCTTAGCATGACAACCCAAAGATAGGAACCGATAGCGGGACTATTTTCTTTCGAAGACATTTCTTATGTTAAATAGTAATATAACATATCTCTCTATGTACCTTTGTTTATAAAACCGTATGGCCAAATTGCCTTGTTTGTCATAAATCTTTGCCCTCATAAAGGCTTTATAAAGTAGGACAAACACTCCTCGGCTACTAGCCGAGGAGGTGGAAGCTGATGGTTGGTCAACAAAGTTTTGTATAATGCGGATCCGAGCATTAAGGATGTAAAGTACTTGGATACATAGAGTCATTACACATAATTTGTGATTTTACTATGGATAACGATCCTTAATTCGGCCACCCGTGCCCGCATTAAGGCTCGGGAGCTACTGGGCTTCGGGCTTATTATATACAAATATTAAAGGGGCACATCGATCCCCTAATCTGGTGTTGCCACCCGACCAGTGTCTCGGGGGCTACTGCATTGCTTGTTCAATGCAGAAAATTTTAAGTGCAATACAGTTTCCGAAAAGATTTTGATCCTCAGGTTGGTCAGCCGCACCCAACCTGAGTCTCGAGGACTCAGCACGCCGCTTTTTGTGTCCCGAAGTATTCTGCCGAGCTAGGACTTGATCCTCAGGCCGATTTTGCAAATCAACCTGAGTCTCAGCGGCTACTGGGATCAGCGGTCTTATGTCATCCTTCAGGTGCATCTCGGGTTTTAGACCGATACACACCTTGAGGGCTACTGACTATATATCTCGGTAGAGAATAAATTGCACCAATCAAAAATATTGACAAAAAATCGGCCCACAATCGGGGTGGTGCACCACCTCGGAAGCAGTCCGGCATAAAGCTCGGGCGCTAGTGGCTGGCTCCATAGAGGGCATTTCCGGCATTAAGCTCGGCTAAACTCCTTCAACTTTTTTGGACCAAGATTATCTATGACATCTTGGATATAGTCCGATGTTGGAGCTTGGACACAGTCCGGCATTGGAGCTCGGATACATTTCAGCGTTGGAGCTCGGAAGCAGTCCGACATTAGTGCTCGGCTGCAAAAGATACCTCGAATGTAGTCCGGCGTTAGAGCTCGGACGCAAGAGGACACTACCTCCCGAGAACAACTTCAAACCAGAGGTGTGGCATAAAAATAACAAGGCATTGATAAAGGCTGGAAACTTAAAGGGGCTCCTCGGATACCCGACGTGTAAACTCGTCGAATGCATTTCGTCGATCCTCAAGATCGAAGATGAGAAGATTTGTTGAACCAGTTTTCAAGACCGACAACCGAAGATGAAGAATAGTTCGGAAGAATCGAGGAGCGTCCCTAACTTGAAGACCGGTTCAGGGGGCTACTGACGGTGTCCTGGACTAGGGGGTACTCACCACGTCATCTCCCGATCTGTTAGATTGGGCCGAGGACCCCCATGGCCGTATACTCATGGGCCAGTTCGGACAGCTGCCGCATACATGGAAGATTCCACAAGACTTGGTGATCAAGACAAGGACTCCTCCCCACCGGCGTATTCGGCTAGGACTCTTGTTATCCCAGGCCTCGGGTGCATTATATAAACCGAGGCCAGGCTAGTCGATAGATAATATACAAGATACAATCATACCATACGCTAGCTTCTAGGGTTTAGCCTCTCCGATCTCGTGGTAGATCAACTCTTGTAATACTCATATCATCAAGAATAAATCAAGCAGGACGTAGGGTTTTACCTCCATCAAGAGGGCTCGAACCTGGGTAAAACATCGTGTCCCCTGCCTCCTGTTACCATCCGCCTTAGACGCACAGTTCGGGACCCCCTACCCGAGATCCGCCGGTTTTAACACCGACAGTGCCCCCTGCCCCCGTATATAAAGGAGCAAGGGGGAGAGGCGGTCGACCAGGAGGAGGCGCGCCAGGGAGGAGTCCTACTCCCACCGGGAGTAGGACTCCCTCCTTTCCTAGTTGGAGTAGGAGAAGGGGGAAGGAGGAGGGAGAGAAGAAGGAAAGGGGGGCGTGCTACCTCTTGAGCACTGCGTTGGTTTTCCCCGAAGAGGAAGGGATGATGCAGCAAAGTAGCGTAAGTATTTTCCTCAATTTTTTAGAACCAAGGTATCAATCCAGTAGGAGGCTACACGCGAGTCCCTCGTACCTACACAAAACAAATAAATCCTCGCAAACAACGCAAATAGGGGTTGTCAATCCCTATAAGGCCACTTACGAGAGTGAGATCTGATAGATATGATAAGATAATATTTTTGGTATTTTCGTGATAAAGATGCAAAGTAAAATAAAGGCAAAGTAAATAGCAAAGGAAATAACTAAGTAGTAGGAGATTAATATGATGAAGATAGACCTGGGGGACATAGGTTTCACTAGTGGCTTCTCTCGAGAGCATAAGTATTCTACGGTGGGTGAACAAATTACTGTTGAGCAATTGACAGAATTGAGCATAGTTATGAGAATATCTAGGTATGATCATGTATATAGGCATCATGTGCGAGAAAATTAGACCGACTCCTGCCTGCATCTACTACTATTACTCCACTCATCAACCGCTATCCAGCATGCATCTAGAGTATTAAGTTAAAAATAGAGTAACGCCTTAAGCAAGATGACATGATGTAGAGGGATAGACTCATGCAATATGAAGAAAACCCCATCTTGTTATCCTCGATGGCAACAATACAATACGTGCCTTGCTGCCCCTACTGTCACTGGGAAAGGACACCGCAAGATTGAACCCAAAGATAAGCACTTCTCCCATTGCAAGAAAGATCAATCTAGTAGGCTAAACCAAACTAATAATTTGAAGAGACTTGCAAAGATAACCAATCATACATAAAAGAATTCAGAGAAGATTCAAATATTATTCGTAGATAGACTTGATCATAAACCCACAATTCGTCGATCTCAACAAACACACCACAAAAATAAGATTACATCGAATAGTTCTCCATAAGAGAGGGGGAGAACATTGTATTGAGATACAAAAAGAGAGAAGAAGCCATCTAGCTACTAACTATGGACCCGTAGGTCTGAGGTAAACTACTAACACTTCATCGGAGGGGCTATGGTGTTGATGTAGAAGCCCTCCGTGATCGATGCCCCCTCCGGTGGAGCTCCGGAACAAGCCCCAAGATGGGATCTCGTGGATACAGAAAGTTGTGACGGTGGAATTAGGGTTTTGGCTCCATATCTGATCGTTTGGGGGTACGTAGGTATATATAGGAGGAAGGAGTACGTCAGTGGAGCAACAAGGGGCCCACGAGGGTGGAGGGCACGCCTGGGGGGTAGGCGCGCCCCCTACCTCGTGGCCTCCTCTTTTCTTTCTTGACGTAGGGTCCAAGTCTCCCGGGTCTTGTTCATTGAGAAAATCACGTTCCCGAAGGTTTCACTCCGTTTGGACTCCGTTTGATATTCCTTTTCTTCGAAACCCTAAAACAGACAAAAAACAGCAATTCTGGGCTGGGCCTCCGGTTAATAGGTTAGTCCCAAAAATAATATAAAAGTGGATAATAAAGGCCAATAATGTCCAAAACAGTAGATAATATAGCATGGAGCAATCAAAAATTATAGATACGTTGGAGACGTATCAAGCATCCCCAAGCTTAATTCCTACTCGTCCTCGAGTAGGTAAATGATAAAAATAGAATTTTTGATGCGGAGTGCTACTTGGCATAATTTTAATGTAATTCTTCTTAATTGTGGTATGAATATTCAGATCCGAAAGATTCAAGACAAAATTTCATATTGACATAAAAATAATAATACTTCAAGCATACTAACAAAGCAATTATGTCTTCTCAAAATAACATGGCCAAAGAATGTTCATCCCTACAAAATCATATGGTTTAGTCATGTTTCATTTTCGTCACACAAGAATGCTCTCATCATGCACAACCCCGATGACAAGACAAACAATTGTTTCATACTTTAGTAATCTCAAACCTATAAACTTTCATGCAATATATGAGCGCAAGCCATGGACATAGCACTATGGGTGGAATAGAATATAATGAGGGGGGTTATGTGGAGAAGACAAAAAAGGAGAAAGTCTCACATCAACGAGGCTAATCAATGGGCTTTGGAGATGCCCACCGATTGACGTTAATGCAAGGAGTAGGGATTGCCATGCAACGGATGCACTAGAGCTATAAATGTATGGAAGCTCAACAAAAGAAACTAGTGGGTGTGCATCCAACTTGCTTGCTCACGAAGACCTAGGGCACTTGAGGAGGCCCATTGTTGGAATATACAAGCCAAGTTCTATAATGAAAAATTCCCACTAGTATATGAAAGTGACAAAACAAGAGACTCTCTAACATGAAGATTAAGGTGCTACTTTGAAGCACAAGTGTGGCAAAGGATAGTAACATTGTCCCTTCTCTCCTTTTCTCTCATTTTTCTCTCTCTTTTTGGGCCTTCTCTTTTTTTATGGCCTTTCTTTTTTTATAATTCCTCACTTGGGACAGTGCTCTAGAAAATGATGATCACACCACTTCTATTTACAACTCAATGATTACAACTCGATACTAGAACAAAAGATGACTCTATATGAATGCCTTCGGCGGTGTACCGGGATATGCAATGGACCAAGAGTGACATGTATGAAAGAATTATGAACGGTGGCTTTGCCACAAATACTATGTCAACTACGTGATCATGCTAAGCAATATGACAATAATGAATGTGTCATGATAAACGGAATGGTGGAAAGTTGCATGGCAATATATCTCGGAATGGCTATGGAAAATCCATAATAGGTAGGTATGGTGGCTGTTTTGAGGAAGATATAAGGAGGTTTATGTGTGAAAGAGCGTATCATATCACGGGGTTTGGATGCACCGATGAAGTTTGCGCCAACTCTCAATGTGAGAAAGGGCGATGCACGGTACCGAAGAGGCTAGCAAGGATGGAAGGGTGAGAGTGTGTATAATCCATGGACTCAACATTAGTCATAAAGAACTCACATACTTATTGCAAAAATCTACAAGTCATCAAAAACCTCGGTACTACACGCATGCTCCTAGGGGGATAGATTGGTAGGAAAAGACCATCGCTCGTCCCCGACCGCCACTCATAAGGAAGACAATCAAATAACACCTCATGTTTCAAATTAGTTGCATAATGTTTACCATACGTGCATGATATGGGACTTGCAAACTTTAACACAAGTATTTATCAATTTCACAACTACTCAACTAGCACGAATTTGATATTATTAGCTCCATATCTCAAAACAATCATCAAGCATCAAACTTCTCTTAGTATTCAAAACACTCTTAAGAAGATTTTACTAACTTTGAATACCTAGCATATTAGGATTTTAAGCAAATTACCATGCTATTAAGACTCAAATAATTTATGTGAATCATGAGAGATCAATAGTTTCTATAAAACAAATCCACCACCGTGCTCTAAAAGATATAAGTGAAGTACTAGAGCAAAATTATATAACTCCAAAGATATAAGCGAATCACATAGAGTATTCTAACAAATTCCAAATCATGTATGGCTCTCTCAAAATATGTGTACAGCAAGGATGATTTTGGTAAACTAACAAGCAAAGACTCAAATCATACAAGACACTCCAAGTAAAACACATATCATGTGGCGAATAAAAATATAGCTCCAAGTAAAGTTACCGATAGAAGTAGACGAAAGAGGGGATGCCTTCCGGGGCATCCCCAAGCTTTGGCTTTTATGTGTACTTAGATTAACTTGGGGGTGCCATGGGCATCCCCAAGCTTAGGATCTTACCACTCCTTGTTCCATAATCCATCAAATCTTTACCCAAAACTTGAAAACTTCACAACACAAAACTTAAAGTAGAAAATCTCGTGAGCTCCATTAGCGAAAGAAAATAAAAGACCACTTCAAGGTACTGTAATGAACTCATTATTTATTTATGTTGGTGTTATACCTACTGTATTCCAACTTCTCTATGGTTTATAAACTATTTTACTAGCCATAGATTCATCAAAATAAGCAAACAACACACGAAAAACAGAATCTGTCAAAAACAGAACAGTCTATAGTAATCTGTATCTAGCGCAAGATCTGGAACCCCAAAAATTCTAAAATAAATTTCTGGACGTGAGGAATTTATCTATTAATAATATTCAAAAAGAATTAACTAAATATAACTTTCCAAATAAAAATGACAGCAGTTCTCGTGAGCGCTAAAGTTTATGTTTTTTACAGCAAGTTCAACAAGACTTTCCCCAAGTCTTCCCAACGGTTCTACCTGGAAAACACTAATTAAACACAAAAAACACAACCAAAGCAGAGGCTAGATAAATTATTTATTACTAAACAGGAGCAAAAATCAAGGAATAAAAATAAAATTGGGTTGCCTCCCAACAAGCGCTATCGTTTAACGCCCCTAGCTAGGCATAACAAGCAAGAATAGATCTAGGTATTGTCATCTTTGGTAGGCAATTCTTCAATTAGGCATCTACCATCTTTAGGAATTTCTTTATTTTTATTAATTATCAAACTTTTAGGCACGAGATCAAAAAATTCATTTGTAACAAATGATTCCTTAATGATATCAAAAAGATTGGGATGAATACTTATAGATTTGAGATCCGCATTTTCCTTACTAGAGGATTCACCCTTATTTTTAGGAACATACATAAGCTTGACCACTTTAGTGGAAGGACTTGGAGTATTCTTTACGAAAGAAAAAGTGGTTCCCAAGTTGGTAATAATAGCCTCAAGTTTATCGATCCTAGTAGAATCGTGATTTATTTTCTCATTGACTATGGGTTCCTTTTCTTTAATATTTTTCAAAGCAACTCCTACTTTAGATCCATATTGAGAGATTCGGCTGTGAATCGTTTTATCCAAATTTTCAATTAATTCTACGGTAGCAACCTTATTTTCAATAATTTCAAGCCTTTGCATTACATGCTCCAAAGTTAATACAGTTCCATTAACCAAGAGAGGGGGTGAGCCAAATAAATCTATCATAGTATTATAAGAATCAAAAGTATGGCTACCCAAGAAGTTCCCTCCGGTAATAGTATCAAGAACATATTTGTGCCAAGGAGTAATGCCTACATAAAAATTGCGAAGGAGAACATAAGTAGATTGCTTCCTAGTAGATCTATTTTGAGCATTGCAAATTATATACCAAGCATCTTTTAGATTTTATCCCTCCCTTTGCTTAAAATTTAGAATTTCATTCTCGGGAGACAATGGAGAAGATAAGGGACAAGCCATAATGAAAAGCAAGCAAACTAACACACAAGCAAACAAAAAGCAAGCAGGCAAAAGGAGGCAAATAGAGAAAGAGAGGGAGGATAGAGAGAGAGGGCGAATAAAACGGCAAGGGTGAAGTGGGGGAGAGGAAAACGAGAGGCAAATGGCAAATAATGTAATGCGGGAGATACGGGTATGTGATGGGTACTTGGTATGTTGACGTTTATGTAGACCTCCTCGGCAACGGCGCCAGAAATCCTTCTTACTACCTCTTGAGCACTGCGTTGGTTTTCCCCGAAGAGGAAGGAATGATGCAGCAAAGTAGCGTAAGTATTTCCCTCAGTTTTTGAGAACCAATCTATCAATCCAGTAGGAGGCTACGCGCGAGTCCGTCGTACCTGCACAAAACAAATAAATCCTCGCAACCAACGCAAATAGGGGTTGTCAATCCCTATAAGGCCACTTACGAGAGTGAGATCTGATAGATATGATAAGATAGTATTTTTGGTATTTTTGTGATAAAGATGCAAAGTAAAATAAAGGCGAAGGAAATAGCAAAGGAAATAACTAAGTAGTAGGAGATTAATATGATGAAGATAGACCCAGGCGCCATAGGTTTCACTAGTGGCTTCTCTCGAGAGCATAAGTATTCTACGGTGGGTGAACAAATTACTGTTGAGCAATTGACAGAATTGAGCATAGTTATGAGAATATCTAGGTATGATCATGTATATAGGCATCACGTCCGAGACAAGTAGACCGACTCCTGCCTGCATCTACTACTATTACTCCACTCATCGACCGCTATCCAGCATGCATCTAGAGTATTAAGTTAAAAACAGAGTAACGCCTTAAGCAAGATGACATGATGTAGAGGGATAGACTCATGCAATATGAAGAAAACCCCATCTTGTTATCCTCGATGGCAACAATACAATACGTGCCTTGCTGCCCCTACTGTCACTGGGAAAGGACACCGCAAGATTGAACCCAAAGCTAAGCAGTTCTCCCATTGCAAGAAAGATCAATCTAGTAGGCCAAACCAAACTGATAATTCGAAGAGACTTGCAAAGATAACCAATCATACATAAAAGAATTAAGAGAAGATGCAAATATTATTCGTAGATAGACTTGATCATAAACCCACAATTCATCGATCTCAACAAACACACCGCAAAAAGAAGATTACATCGAATAGTTCTCCACAAGAGAGGGGGAGAACATTGTATTGAGATCCAAAAAGAGATAAGAAGCCATCTAGCTACTAACTATGGACCCGTAGGTCTGAGGTAAACTACTCACACTTCATCGGAGGGGCTATGGTGTTGATGTAGAAGCCCTCCGTGATCGATGCCCCCTTCGACGGAGCTCCGAAATAGGCCCCAAGATGGGATCTCGTGGATACAGAAAGTTGCGGCAGTGGAATTAGGGTTTTGGCTCCGTATCTGATCGTTTGGGGGTACGTAGGTATATATAGGAGGAAGGAGTACGTCGGTGGAGCAACAGGGGGCCCACGAGGGTGGAGGTCCCGCCTGGGGGGGTAGGCGCGCCCCCTACCTCGTGGCCTCCTCTTTTCTTTCTTGACGTAGGGTCCAAGTCTCCCGGGTCTTGTTCGTTGAGAAAATCACGTTCCTGAAGGTTTCATTCCGTTGGACTCCGTTTGATATTCCTTTTCTTCGAAACCCTAAAACAGGCAAAAAACAGCAATTCTTGGATGGGCCTCCGGTTAATAGGTTAGTCCAAAAAATAATATAAAAGTGTATAATAAAGCCCAATAATGTCCAAAACAATGGATAATATAGCATGGAGCAATCAAAAATTATAGATACGTTGGAGACGTATCAGGGCGTCGCCCCCCCCCCCCTCCTTGTCCAATTCAGACTAGAGGGAGAGGGGGCGTGCGGCCTGCCATGGCCGCCCCTCCTCTTCTCCACTAAGGCCCATCTTGGCCCATTAAACCCCCCGGGGGTTCCGGTAACCCCCGGTACTCCGGTAAAATCCCGATTTCACCCAGAACACTTTCGATATCCAAATATAAGCTTCCAATATATCAATCTTTATGTCTCGACCATTTCGAGACTCCTCGTCATGTCCGTGATCACATCCGGGACTCCGAACTTCCTTCGGTACATCAAAACACATAAACTCGTAATATAACCGTCATCAAACTTTAAGCGTGTGGACCCTACGGGTTTGAGAACTATGTAGACATGACCGAGACATGTCTCCGGTAAATAACCAATAGCAGAACCTGGATGCTCATATTGGTTCCTACATATTCTACGAAGATCTTTATCGGTCAAACAGCACAATACTATACGTTGTTCTCTTTGTCATCGGTATGTTACTTGCCCGAGATTCGATCATCGGTATCCAATACCTAGTTCAATCTCGTTACCGGCAAGTCTCTTTACTCGTTCCGTAATACATCACCCCGTAACTAACTCATTAGTTATCATGCTTGCAAGGCTTATAGTGATGTGTATTACTGAGAGGGCCCAGAGATACCTCTCCGACAATCGGAGTGACAAATCCTAATCTTGATTTATGCCAACTCAACAAGTACCATCGGAGACACCTGTAGAGCACCTTTATAATCACCTAGTTACATTGTGACATTTGGTAGCACACAAAGTGTTCCTTCGGTATTTAGGAGTTGCATAATCTCATAGTCATAAGAACATGTATAAGTCATGAAGAAAGCAATAGTAGTAAACAAATGATCAAGTGCTAAGCTAACGGAATGGGTCAAGTCAATCACATCATTCTCCTAATGATGTGATCCCATTGATCAAATAACAACTCATGACTATGGTTAGGAAACTTAACCATCTTTGATCAATGAGCTAGTCAAGTAGAGGCATACTAGTGACACTATGTTTGTCTATGTATTCACACATGTATTATGTTTCCGTTTAATACAATTCTAGCATGAATAATACACATTTATCATGAAATAAGGAAATAAATAATAACTTTATTATTGCCTCTAGGGCATATTTCCTTCATAATTTGCTTGTGGTTATGTTGCTGTCCTTTGGTGCCCATCATATGAGCGCGCGCGTGGATCACACCATAGGGTTAGTTGTATGTTGATAGGACTATGTATTGGAGGGCAAGAGTGACAAAAGCTTCAACCTAGCACAAAAATTGATGCATAGGGGATTGAAGGGGGACCAATATATCTTAATGCTATGGTTGGGTTTTACCTTAATGAACGTTAGTAGTTGCGGATGCTTACTAATAGTTACAATCATAAGTGCATAGAATTCCAAGTCAGGGATGACATGCTAGCAGTGGCCTCTCCCACATAAAACTTGCTATCGGTCTAGTAAAGTAGTCGATTGCTTAGGGGAAATTTAGCAACTCCTACCACCACTTTTCCACACTCGATATACTAACTTTATTGTTTATTTATCTAAACAGCCCCTACTTTTTATTTACGCGCTCTTTATTATCTTGCAAACCTATCCAAAAACACCTACAAAGTACTGGTAGTTTCATACTTTTTCTAGGTAAAGCAAATGTTAAGCGTGCGTAGAGTTGTATCGGTGGTCGATAGAACTTGAGGGAATATTTGTTCTACCTTTAGCTCCTCGTTGGGTTCGACACTCTTACTTATTGAAAGAGGCTACAATTGATCCCCTATACTTTTGGGTTATCAGTGTGCATCCAACTTGCTTGCTCATGAAGACCTAGGGCATTTGAGGAAGCCCATCGTTGGAATATACAAGCCAAGTTATATAATGAAAATTCCCACTATAATATGAAAGTGATAACTCAAGAGACTCTCTATATGAAGAACATGGTGCTACTCTGAAGCACAAGTGTGGTAAAAGGATAGTAACATTGCCCCTTCTCTCTTTTTCTCTCAATTTTTTTTGTTTTTTTGGTGGGCTTCTTTGGACTATTTTTTTATTTGGGCTTCTTTGGCCTCTTTTATTATTTTTTAAAAATCCGGAATCTCATCCCGACTTATGGGGGAATCATAGTCTCCATCATCCTTTCCTACTGGGGCAATGCTCTAATAATGATGATCATCACACTTTTATTTACTTACAACTCAATATTACAACTCGATGTCTAGAACAAAGATATGACTCTATATGAATGCCTCTGGCAGTGTACCAGGATGTGCGATGATCTAGTATAGCAAAGATATCAAAAAACGGACAAGCCATGAAAATATCATGCTAGCTATATTACGATCAGGCAAAGCAATATGACAATGAATGCTCAAGTCATGTATATGATGATGATGGAAGTTGCATGGCAATATATCTCAGAATGGCTATGGAAATGCCATGGTAGGTAGGTATGGTGGCTGTTTTGAGGAAGACATAAGGAGGCTTATGTGTGATAGACCGTATCGTATCATGGGGTTTTGATGCACCGGCGAAGTTTGCACCAACTCTCGAGGTGAGAAAGGGCAATGCACGGTACCGAAGAGGCTAGCAATGATGGAAGGGTGAGAGTGCGTATAATCCATGGACTCAACATTAGTCATACAGAACTCACATACTTATTGCAAAAGTCTATTAGCTATCGAAACAAAGTACTATGCGCATGCTCCTATGGGGTAGAATGGTATGAAAAGACCATCGCTCATCCCCGACCGCCACTCATAAGGAAGACAATCAATAAATAAATCATGCTCCAACTTCATCACATAACGGTTCACCATACGTGCATGCTACGGGAATCACAAACTTCAACACAAGTATTTTTATTATCCACAACTACCCACTAGCATGACTCTAATATGACCATCTTTATATCGCAAAACTATTGCAAGGAAGCAAACATATCATATTCAGTGATCTACAAGTTTTATGTAGGATTTTATGACTAACCATGTGAATGACCTATTCCTGTCATCTCTCTAAATAGATATAAGTGAAGCAAGAGAGATTAATTCTTTCTACAAAAGATATGCCCACACTCTAACAAATATAAGTGAAGCAAGAGAGCATTCTACAAATGGTGGTTTTCTATGTGAAGAGAAACAGGCAATCCAAACTTCAAATGATATAAGTGAAGCACATGAAGCATTCTATAAAGCCATACTCAAAAGATATAAGTGAAGTTCAAAGAGCATTCTATAAATCAACCATGGACGATCTCATACCAGCATGGTGCACAAAATAAAAAATGAAAACTAAATACAAAAGACGCTCCAAGATTTGCACATATCGCATGAACGAGACGAATCCGAAAACATACCGATACTTGTTGAAGAAAGATGGGATGCCTTCTGGGGCATCCCCAAGCTTAGACGCTTGAGTCTCCTTGAATATTTACTTGGGGTGCCTTGGGAATCCCCAAGGTTGAGCTCTTGCCTCTCCTCCTTCTCCTCACATCGAGACCTCCTCGATCTTCGAACACTTCATCCACACAAAACTCAATAGAAAACTCGGTAAGATCCGTTAGTATAATAAAGCAAATCACTACTCTAAGTACTGTAGCAAACCAATTAATATTTTGTTTTTTCATTGTAGTTACTATAATATAACTTTTCCATGGCTTAATCCACCGATAGAAATTGATAGTCTCATCAAAACAAGCAAACTATGCATCAAAAACAGAATCTGACTTAAACAGGACAGTCTGTAATAATCTGAACATTCACCATACCTATAGTACTCCACAAATTATGAAATAATTCAGAAAAATAAAAAAATGTATAGAAATACAGTGCAAAAAGTTTCAGATCCGTTTGATGTTCCAGTAAAAAATGTAAAATCGCACACTACAGACAAAGTTTCTGTCTTGCACCGCACAAACCAACAAGCAATGTAAACATCCTAAAGGCAAACCTTGGCACATTATTCTTATAATACAATGGAATTGTACAAGGGGGTAATTATTTTTGTTTAAAACTTTATGTAATTAAGATTCACAAAGTTTCCGTGAGCATGAACAAAGTTCAAGGAGCTCCCCCACTTCAACAATGCTTGTCTTTCTCACTTTCACTTTCCTTTTTGAAAAGTTTTGGGTTCCCCTCTATATTTTTTTTGTTTTTAAACTTTATAAAAGCACTCAACAGAAATAAATGACTCTCTAAAACTTCCGGGTTGTCTCCTTGGCAACACTTTCTTTAAAGCCATTAAGCTAGGCATAAAGTGCTCAAGTAATGAATCCACCCGGATCCCAAGGTATATCAAAGCCAATTTGAATCAACAATGATTTGTAATTTAGTAGTGAGCACAAAGTAACATATATCAAGCAATGACAAAGTCTAATTCTCTTCCTATGCATCGGCATGTCATACAAGAATAATTCATGCACATCAAGTAAAGGCCAATACATGGCATAAGTAGTTTCTTGCAATTCTATCGTGTTGGAAACATAAAGAGGTGGAGATGTAGTTCCTCTCTCATAATAATTGCAAGTAGGAGCAGCAAGCATGTGCATATTTTAGTTATCAAAATTATCATGTGCAATGGTAAAAGGCAACCCATCAATATAATCCTTAATAAGTGCAAACTTCTCCGATATAGTGCAGTCGGGATAATTTAAAAAGATAATAGGACTATCATGCGTGGGTGCAATAGCAACAATTTCATGTTTAACATAAGGAACTATAGCGAGTTCATATCCATAAGCATAATTCATATTGGCATCTTGGCCACAAGCATAGCAAGCATCATCAAAAAGGGATATTTCAAAAGAATCAACGAGATCATAATAATCATCATAGCATTCATCCTTCGGTAGATTCGATGGGAAATTAAAAAATGTATGGGATAAAGAGTTACTCTCATTAGATGGTGGGAATAGGTGATCAATCCGCTCTTCCTCCTTTTGTTCTTCGCTCTCCTCCTCGTCTTTTTCATCCAATGAGCTCACAATGTCATTAATTTCTTCTTCCATAGACTCCTGCAAAACATTAGTCTCTTCTTGGACAGCGGAGTCCTCAATATATGGTTTAATATAAGGATTAGAAGCATGATTATCATAGAAATATTTAAGTATGGCCAAATTTTCAAATTTGTAGAGAGTAGTATCACACTCTTCAATAAAAGAAGCAATTTCACAAGTACCCCTAAAAGCAACAAATTCTTAAATTTGTTGAACATCATAGTAATTATAAACACCCTTAGTATACGAAAATACGATTCCATTATCACTAAACCCACATTGGTAGGAAGGTGTTTCTTAGGGTCTTTAGAACAACAAGTACAATCATATATTTCACATAAATTCCCAGCATAGCACTGCAAAACGGTGAATTTGATCTAGTAAAAGTTTCCCTTTTTCAGATATGCGGTGTCGCACATAACAAGCATGCTCATATAAAGATTTGCCCTCAACTAAGCTAGTTGGGGTTTCAGCCCGAGCACATAGGGATCGAGGATGATCCAAGTAAAAAAGCTCCAGTAGTGTGATAGATTTTGAGTGGTTCTTCAACCATTGGTTCAGTAGGTACCACTAAATTTTTTGGTATTTTGCGTTTCCTACCCATAACTAAAGATAGAAAACAAGAGCACAAAATAAAAACAACTTAGTGATAAAGCAAACAAGCACACACGAGAATATTCACCCCACGCTATTGCTCCCTGGCAATGGCGCCAGAAAAAGGTCGTGATAACCCACAAGTATAGGGGATCAATTGTAGCCTCTTTCGATAAGTAAGAGTGTCGAACCCAACGAGGAGCTAAAGGTAGAACAAATATTCCCTCAAGTTCTATCGACCACTGATACAACTCTACGCACGCTTGATGTTCGCTTTACCTAGAACAAGTATGAAACTAGAAGTCCTTTATAGGAGTTGTTGGATAGGTTTGCAAGATAATAAAGAGCGCGTAAATAAAAAGTAGGGGCTGTTTAAATAAATAAGCAATAAAGTTAGTATAGCGATTGTGGAAAAGTGGTGGTAGGAGTTGTGAAATTGTCCCTAAGCAATTGACTACTTTACTAGACCGATAGCAAGTTTTATGTGGGAGAGGCCACTGCTAGCATGTCATTCCTGCCTTGGAATTCTATGCACTTATGATTGGAACTATTAGCAAGCATCCGCAACTACTAATGTTCATTAAGGTAAAACCCAACCATAGCATTAAGATATATTGGTCCCCCTTCAATCCCGTACGCATCAATTTCTATGCTAGGTTGAAGCTTCTGTCACTCTTGCCCTCCAATACGTAGTCCTATCAACATACCACTAACCCTATGGTGTGATCCACGCGCGCGCTCATATGATGGGCACCAAAGGACATCAACATAACCACAAGCAAATTAAATCAATCATAGCAATTCACCAATTACCGATAGGACAACGAAAATCTACTCGGACATCATAGGATGGCAACACATCATTGGATAATAATATGAAGCATAAAGCACCATGTTCAAGTAGAGGGTACATCGGGTTGCGGGAGAGTGGACCGCTGTAGATAGATGGGGGAAGGTGATGGAGATGTTGGTGAAGATGGCGGAGGTGTTGGTGTAGATTGCGATGACGATGATGGCCCCGGCGGCGTTCCGGCGCCACCAGAAGAGAGGGGGAGAGGGGACCCCTTCTTCTTATTCCTTGACCTTCTCCCTAGATGGGAGAAGGGTTTCCCCTCTGGTCCATGGCCTCCATGGCATGGGAGGGGCGAGAGCCCCTCCGAGATTGGATATGTCTCTCTGTCTCTCTCTGTTTCTGCCTTCCCAGATCTGGCCTTTCACCATTTCTTATATTCTCGGAGATTCATAACTCCGATTGGATTGAAATTTTAACATGATTTTTATCCGGATATTAGCTTTCTTGCGGCGAAAGAATGGCAACAACTGCCTTATGGGGTGTCCACGAGGGTCAGGGGCGCGCCTGCCCCCTAGGGGCGCCCCCTGCCTCGTGGGCCCCTCGAGCATCGTCTCGCGTTGATTTCACTTCCCAAAATTCACATATATTCCAAAAAAAATCTCCGTCAGTTTTTATCCCGTTTGGACTCTGTTTAATATGGATTTTTTGCGAAACAAAAAACATGCAACAAACAGGAAGTGGCACTGGGCACTAGATCAATTTGTTAGTCCCAAAAATAGTACAAAAGTTGCCAAAAGTATATGGAAGTTGTATAATATTGGCATGGAACAATAAAAAAGTATAGATACGACGGAGACGTATCGACGCTCAATCTCCTTCTTATCATCATCATTCGTTTTATCTTGATTAGCATGATTAATAGCAAGTTCATCATAGTTTTCATCACTAGAGTTGTCAACAAGTAAATCATCATCACTATTGAAATCAACATACTCGGGGTGTGATACCTTTGGGTTTTTGACCATGAAGCATCTTCCAATTCGTTCATTTGGAGAGTTAAATATGTCATAGGAGTTGGTTGACACAAGTGCTAGACCGGTAACACCTTCATCTTGAGTATATTCGGAGTCGGAGTGATAACTTCTTTCGGAGTGATTGTCGAATTCGAAGCCGGATACCCATTCACCAACATGAGCTTGATGTCTTTGTTTCATGTTGCTCCTTGATGACTTGTCCTTCCTTTTCGAATCCGTGCTTCTCTGTGATGTTCTTCGTTCATAACGATAATCTCTACTCCTTCTATCACTTGGTGGTGATTCTTCTCTTCTACTTCTCCTTTTGGGTGAACCTTCTCTTGTTTTGTAGGGGGGCGTACACTCATTGGAGTAGTGTCCGGGTCTTCCACAATTGTAGCAATTTTGTTCACAACTCGAAGATCTTTTGCCATTGTAGGACCTTGACTTGGAACTTCTTTCCTTGCTTCTACTCTTGTAGAACTTCTTGAAGTTCTTCACCATTAGGCTCAGTTCTTCATTGAAGGCTTGTTTCTCACTTGATGATGTAGGAGCATCACATGAGGCTTTGTAAGCACCACTTGACTTGTTGTGAAGCTCTTCCTTATCCTTGAGTGACATCTCATGAGCAACAATTCTTCCAATGACTTGTGTTGGCTTGAGATCTTTGTAGTTGGGCATCATTTGGATCAATGTGCACACGATATCATATTTTCCATCCAAGGCTCTTAGGATCTTCTTGATGATGAATCTATCGGTCATCTCTTCACTTCCTAAGTCGGCAATCTCATTTGTGATGAGAGCAATCCTAGAGTACATTTCGGTGACACCTTCACCATCCTTCATTTTGAACTTGTCAAGTGGACTTTGAAGCACATCCAATTTGGATTCCTTGACGGAGCCGGTACCCTCATGCATATCAATCAAAGTATCCCAAATTTCCTTTCCATTCTCAAGACAGCTGATTTTGTTGAATTCTTTGGGGCACAATCTGTTGAAGAGGATATCGCAAGCTTGAGCATTGTATTGCAGCATCTTCAACTCTTCCGCGCTAGCCTCACAGTTTGGTTCTCTCCCATCAAAGAATTCACCTTGCAATCCAATACACACAATAGCCCAAACGGCGGGGTTATGTCCAAGAATATGCATTTTCATCTTATGCTTCCAACTAGCAAAATTAGTACCATCAAAGTAAGGACCTCTATGGTGGTAATTTCCCTCGCTAGACGCCATACTCTCCTAGGTTGTGAAACCAAGGCTATGATCACCAAAGCTATGGAAACCAAGGCAAATGGAGACCAAAGCTCTGATACCACTTGTTCGATCGAAAGTATGTCTAGAGGGGGTGGTTAGACTACTTGACCAAATAAAAATCTAGCCTTTTCCCAATTATAAGTCTTGGCAGATTTTAGCAACTTAGAACAAGTCAAGCAATCAACCTACACATGCAAGTCTAAGAGTATAGCAGCGGAATGTAAAACATTTGCATATGAAGGTAAAGGGAGGAGTTTGGAGGGAGCAAACACAATGTAGACACGGAGATTTTTGGCGTGGTTCCGATAGGTGGTGCTATCGTACATCCACGTTGATGGAGACTTCAACCCACAAAGGGTAACGGTTGCGCGAGTCCACGGAGGTCTCCACCCATGAAGGGTCCATGAAGAAGCAACCTTGTCTATCCTACCATTGCCCACGAAGGACTTACCTCACTAGGGTAGATCTTCACGAAGTAGGCGGTCTCCTTGCCCGTACAAACTCCTTGGTTCAACTCCACAATCTTGACAGAGGCTCCCAAGTGACACCTAACCAATCTAGGAGACACCACTCTCCAAAAGGTAATAGATGGTGTGTTGATGATGAACTCCTTGCTCTTGTGCTTCAAATGATAGTCTCCCCAACACTCAACTCTCTCTCACAAATTTGGATTTGGTGTAAAGATGATTTGAGTGGAAAGCAACTTGGGGAAGGCTAGAGATCAAGATTCATATGGTTGGAATGGAATATCTTGGTCTCAACACATGAGTAGGTGGTTCTCTCTCAGAAAATGTATGTTGGAAGTGTAGGCACATTCTGATGGCTCTCTCTCCTAATGAGGAGTGGGTGGAGGGGTATATATAGCCTCCACAGAAAATCTAACCGTTACACACAATTCACCAAACTCGGTGGGACCGAATCAGAAAACTTGGTCAGACCGATTCAGTTCAAAATGTGAACGTTAGGCTTTTCGGTGGGACCGACATGTCAACTCGGTGGGACCGATTCCATTAGGGTTAGGGCATAACGTAATCTCGGTGAGACCGATTACACAAACTCAGTAGGACCGAATTTGGTAATAAGCTCACCAGGGAGTTGGTCAGGCATACTCGGTGGGACCGATTTTCTCATTTTGGTGAGACCGAAACGTTACGAAAGGGAAACAGAGAGTTTGCATTGCAAACTCGGTGGGACCGGTCGCTCATCTTGGTTTGGCCAAAATGTTACGAAGGGAAATAGAGAGTTTGCAATCCCATCTCAGTGAGACTGAGATCCCTATCGGTGAGACCGAAGTGACTAGGGTTTCTGGCAGTGGCTATGTCAAGTGAACTCGGTGACGCCGGATAGAACATTTCGGTGGGGCCGAGTTTGACTTTTGGTTTGGGACATATGTGGATATGAGAAAGTGGTTGTGGATTTTTGGAGCATATCACTAAGCATTTTGAGCAAGTAAGCCATTAAGCAACACCTCATCCCCTTTTAATAGTATTGGCTTTTCCTATGGACTCAATGTGATCTTGGATCACTAAAATGAAAATGTAGAGCCTTGAGCTTGAGCCAATGTGTGTCCTTAGCATTTTGAGGGGTAAAAATTCCTAATCCATGCCATTCCAATCATTGAACTTTCTGAAATGATCATCTTGAAATAGTATTAGTTCAATGCGCTATATGTTGTTAGTAATTACCAAAACCACCCAGGGATAGTTGCACTTTCACCAACTATGACAGGGCTCGGATTTTGGCTGGGTTTGCTTCGATTCCCCTGTTGGAAACAATGAACCCAAGCATTTTTCTGGCGGGAACGCCGAAAACGCACTTTTCCGGATTGAGTCGTATGTCATATCTTCGGAGGTTGTCGAATGTAAGGCATAAGTGATCCACCAATGATTAGACATGGTTAGTCTTGATGACTACATCATCTACATATGCTTCAAATGTCTTGCCGATTTGCTTTTCCAGGCACATTTGAATCATGCGTTGGTATGTGGCGCTAGTGTTTTTGAGCCCAAACGGCATGGTGTTGAAGCAGAAGGGCCCGTATGGGGTGATGAATGTCATTGCGGCTTGATTGGATTCCTTCATTTTGATTTGGTGGTATCCGGAATATGCATTGAGGAAGCACAGTGAGTCATGCCCTGCTGTTGCAGCGATAATCTGGTCGATGCGAGGTAGTAGGAAGGGATCCTTAGGGCAGGCTTTATTAAGGTCCTTGAAGTCGACATACAAGCGCCGGGATTTATCCTTCTTCAGCACCATAACCAGATTTGCTAGCCAATCCGGATGTTTAATCTCTCTGATAAACCTGGCTTCGAGTAGCTTGGCTAGCTCCTCCCCGTAGCCTGTCGTTTGGGTTCGGAAAATTGCCACAGCGTTTTCTTGACTGGCTTGTATCCCTTCAGTATTTTGAGACTATGTTCGGCCAGCGCGTGTGGGATTCCTGGCATATCCGAGGGGTGCTAGGCGAAGATGTCCCAGTTCTCGCGCAAGAACGCACGCAATGCGGCGTCGGCCGTCGGATCCAGTTGTGCCCCAATGGAAGCGGTCTTCTTAGGGTCCATCGGATGAACTTGAAATTTGACTATCCCGTCTGTTGGCTTGAAAGAAGTGGATTTAAGCCTTTTATCAAGAATTACGTCGTCTCTATCCATCATGGAACGCAGAGCAGTGAGCTCCTCGGCCGCCAGGGCTTTGCTCAGTGCCTCGAGGGCCAGGGATGCGGTTTTGTTTTCGGTGCGGAGTGCTATGTCCAGATCACTGGAGATCGTGATAACACCGTTGGGCACGGGCATTTTGAGCTTCATGTACCCATAATGAGGTATGGCTTGAAAGTGTGTGAATGCATCTCGCCCTAATAGGGCATGATATCTGCTGTTGAAAGGGGCCACCTAGAAGATTATCTCTTCGGACCTATAATTCTCTAGCGTGTCAAATACCACATCCAGTTTAATTTACCCTGAGCATCTTGCTTTCCGACTGGGGATGATTCCTCGGAAGGATGTATTGCTTTGCTCAATGCGACTCATGTCTATCTACATTTTATTGAGCGTGTCTTCATAGATGAGGTTCAGTCCGCTGCCGCCGTCCATGAGGACTTTAGTGAGGCAAAAGCCGTCTACAATTGGGTTTAGAACCAAAGCGACTGGTGCTCGGACTGATTGGGCCCTTGGCTCGTCATTGGCGTTGAAGGTTATTGCCATATCGTTCCAAGGATTTATTGCGGCTACCTGATTTACTTCGGTGAGGTCGGTTGTTTGAAGAAAAGGTCTCAAAGACCGTAAACACACCAAGGTCGTTATCCTCGGGGGAATGCCTTGTCGGAGTAGTGTTGGTGAGGATAGCCTCCCCGCTTTTAGCCCCCTGTCGGAGTATCCAACATGCCCAAAGGTTATGAGTTGGCTCGGAATTTGGCATCGCGTGTATCTGACAGGGCTTGTCGAGCCATCCATCAAGGATGGTTATGTGTCCCAGTAAGGGCTGAATTGTTCTTTCCGTGGAAGAATGATCAGGTGCCCCGTAAGGGTGCATCCTTTTTGTTCGGCCAGTGGGTGGCTTAAAGGCCGGTGGCTCCCACCGAGCTGTCTGGGCTTTCCAGGCACTTTCCATTGCGCAGTACTTCTGTACTATGCGTGCCAAATCTGCAAAGTGCAGAATGCGGTGCCGGTTGAGGGCGTTGACGATGCCCTCGTCCGTGCAGTTTCGGTAGAAGACTGATACCGCGTCATCGTCACAACAATCTTTGATCTTGTTTTTAACAAGTAGGAATCTAGCCCAAAAGTGATGGATTGTTTCCTAAGGTTGTTGTCGTATATACATTAAATCGCATATGTCTGGGGGACCAGAATTGCTTGGAGAGTATTGATTGTGGTGGGTGGGTGGGTTTAAATCCGAACCCTGACCCACTGTGGAATCCGGATTTTGAAAAAATTCTGAGGTCATCGGCCCAGGATCCGGAGTGTCCTGGGGGTTTTAGACTCAACACCTAATTCTATGTTCGGAGGATAGATGATCTCTTCTCGAGGATGAGTGTCCGGCTCGTAGGGCTCAGAGATCCGAACATAGTTTGTTTTCAGCACAGGAGGAGTGGTATCCTCAACTTGTTCTTCCATGACGGTCACCAGGTGGGTGACAGGTGGAGACCTGATTTCCCTCTGATCGGGTTTAAGCCCAATCAGGTCCTAATCTGTTGTGACCCCCAGGGCGGCGATGCGATCTAGCACTTTGTTTAAATACGAAACATCTGCCGGATCCATCTTATCGACGCCTTCGGTGTTGATGAGGAGATGGTTTTTGGCAATCCCGGGACCGCCTCAGGCTTGATGGTCGGGCGGGCGCCTATGGCAAAATTGCCGATCGGGAGAATATGCCTAGGGACTAGGGCTCTTCAAGAGGTGATTTTGTCATTGATGACAACGTGAGCCATCGATCCTTCTATCGACAACACGGAGGAACTCTCAATGAAAGCACCAATGTCGATGTCAAAACCGGCAGATCTCGGTTAGGGGGTCCCAAACTGTACATCTAAGGATCGAAGGTAACAGGAGGCAGGGGACACGATGTTTACCCAGGTTCGGACCCTCTTGATGGAGGTAAAACCCTACGTCCCGCTTGATTGACTTTGATGAGTACAGGTGTTACAAGAGTTGATCTACCTCGAGATCGTAATGGCTAAACCCTAAATGTCTAGCCTGTATGATTATGATTGCCTCTACGGACTAAACCCTCCGGTTTATATAGACACCAAAGGGGGCTAGGGTTGTACAGAGTCGGTTAACAGAGAAAGTAATCTTCATATCTGAACGCCAAGCTTGCTTTCCATGCCAAGGAGAGTCCCATCCGGACATGGGGGAAAGCCCTCAATCTTGTATCCTCACGGTCCATCAGTCCGGCTCACATTACATAGCCCGGACGCCCGAGGACCCCCTAGTCCAGGACTCCCTCAGTGGTCGCCCACATGTCACTATTTTATTAATTTCCAAAAGATTTATCTAATCTAAATAGGTGGACCCATATGTCCGTTGGGGAACGTAGTAATTTCAAAAAAATCCTACGCACACGCAAGATCATGATGATGCATAGCAACGAGAGGGAAGAGTATCATCCACGCACCCTCGTAGACAGTAAGCGGAAGCATTATGAGAACGCGGATGATGTAGTCGAACGTCTTCACGATCCGACCGATCCAAGTACCGAACGCACGGCACCTCCGAGTTCAGCACACGTTCAGCTCGATGACGTCCCACGAACTCCAATCCAGCAGAGCTTCACGGGAGAGTTCCGTTAGCACGACGGCGTGTTGATGGTGATGATGTTGCTACCGACGCAGGGCTTCGCCTAAGCACCGCTATGATATGATCGAGGTGATTATGGTGGAGGGGGGCACCGCACACGGCTAAGGGATCAATGATCAACTTGTGTATCTAGAGGTGCCCCCTGCCCCCGTATATAAAGGAGGGAGGGAGGAGGAGGCCGGCCCTAGGAGGGGCGCGCCAAGGGAGTAGGATTCCTACTCCTAGTAGGAGTAGGTTTCCTCCTTTCCTAGTCCAACTAGGAGAAGGGGGAAAGAGGGGGAGGGGAGAAGGAAGGGAGAGGGGGCCGCTCCCCAAACCCCTTGTCCAATTTGGACTGGGCTTGGGAGGGGCGTGTGCCACCTCCTGGCTGCTGCCTCTCCTTCCCACTAAGGCCCATTGACTCCCAGGACGAATTCCCGTAACTCCATGGTACTCCGGAAAATACCCGAATCACTCGGAACCTTTCAGATGTCCGAATATAGCCTTCCAATATATCGATCTTTATGTCTTGACCATTTAGAGATTCCTCGTCATGTCCCCGATCTCATCCGGGACTCTGAACTACCTTCGGTACATCAAATCACATAAACTCATAATACCGATCGTCACCGAACTTTAAGCGTGCGGACCCTACGGGTTCGAGAACTATGTAGACATGACCGAGACACGTCTCCGGTCAATAACCAATAGCGGAACCTGGATGCTCATATTGGCTCCTACATATGCTATGAAGATCTTTATCGGTCAAACCACATAACAACGTACGTTGTTCCCTTTGTCATCGGTATGTTACTTGCCCGAGATTCGATCGTCGGTATCTCAATACCTAGTTCAATCTCGTTACCGACAAGTCTCTTTACTCGTTCCGTAATACATCATCTTGCAACTAACTCAATAGTTACAATGCTTGCAAGGCTTATAGTGATGTGCATTACTGAGTGGGCCCAGAGATACCTCTCCGACAATCGGAGTGACAAATCCTAATCTTGAAATACGCCAACTCAACAAGTACCTTCAGAGACACCTGTAGAGCACCTTTATAATCACCTAGTTACATTGTGGCTTTTGGTAGCACACAAAGTGTTCCTCCGGTAAACGGGAGTTGCATAATCTCATAGTCATAGGAACATGTATAAGTCATGAAGAAAGCAATAGCAACATACTAAACGATCAAGTGCTAAGCTAACGGAATGGGTCAAGTCAATCACATCATTCTCCTAATGATGTGATCCCGTTAATCAAATGACAACTCATGTTTATGGTTAGGAAACACAACCATCTTTGATTAATGAGCTAGTCAAGTAGGGGCATACTAGTGACACTCTGTTTGTCTATGTATTCACACATGTATTATGTTTCCGGTTTAATACAATTCTAGCATGAATAATAAACATTTATCATGATATAAGGAAATAAATAATAACTTTATTATTGCCTCTAGGGCATATTTCCTTCAATGTCATCCACACATTATACTAATTAAGAAATTTAACTACCGTACCTAATCCTAGACTAATCTAATGGGCTGTCCCCAGGACAAAGGTAGCAGCTGCAGCCATAGTAGCCATGGGCGAGCAGCAGCCTCTGTACGCGAGCAGCAGCAGCCGGTGATTAGCAGCAACAGCTAGCGAGCACACGCATTAGAGCAAGAAGTAGTAGAGCAAGCAGTACAGGGGAGTAGCAGTGCATCAGCAAGAGCAGTACGCACCAGCAGCAGCACCCAACACGTACGCGAGGAGTCACTAGGGGATAGGGCAGCAGAGGTGGACGGTGCGCCGGCTCGTAGAGGCGGGCGCCGGCATGACGCGCGGGACGCGGGCGTGGTGATGAGTAGTGGCATCGTCGCGAGCGGGGCGAGCGACACAGCGGCAAGTAGCAACCAGGAGCGGCGGTAGCAGAAGCAACTAACAGCAGGGGCGGCGCCCAGCGTGGCCAGGAGCGGCCACGGGCGGCGCGGGCCAGCGAGGCACAGTGTGACGCCCTCGATTTGACCGTACACTAATCATACACGCAAATGTGTACGATCAAGATCAAGGACTCACGGGAAGATATCACAACAAAACTCTAGACACAAATTAAAATAATACAAGCTTTATATTTCAAGCCAGGGGCCTCAAGGGCTCGAATACATCAGCTCGAATACAAACGAGTCAGTGGAAGCAACAATATCTGAGTACAAACATAAGTTAAACAAGTTGCCATAAGATGGCTAGCACAAACTATGATACATATCGAAAGAGGCGCAGGCCTCCTGCCTGGGATCCTCCTAAACTACTCATGGTCGTCGTCAGCGGCCTGCACGTAGTAGTAGGCACCTCTAGTGTAGTAGAAGTAGTCGTCGATGGTGACGTCTGGCTCCTGGGCTCCAACAACTGGTTGGGACAACCAGGAAGAAAGGAAAGGGGGGAAAGGGGGAGTAAAGCAACCGTGAGTACTTATCCAAAATACTCGCAAGCAAGGATCTACACTACATATGCATTGGTATCAATGAAATGGATATTATTTATGGACTGAACTGCAGAATGCCAGAATAAGAGGGGGATAGCTAGTCCTATCGAAGACTATGCTTCTGGCAGCCTCCATCTTGAAGTAGTAGAAGAGACTAGATGGTAAGTTAACCAAGTATCATCGCATAGCATAATCCTACCCGGCGATCCTCTCCTCGTCGCCGTGTTAGAGAGCAATCACCGGGTGTATCTGGCACTTGGAAGGGTGTGTTTTATTAAGTATCCGGTTCTAGTTGTCATAAGGTCAAGGTACAACTCCGGGTCGTCCTTTTATCGAGGGACACGGCTATTCGAATAGATAAACTTTCCTGCAGGGGTGCACCACATTCCCAACACGCTCGATCCCCTTTGGCTGGACACACTTTCCTAGGTCATGCCCGGCCTCAAAAGATCAACACATCGCAGCCCCACCTAGGCACAACAGAGAGGTCAGCACGCCGGTCTAAATCCTATGGCGCAGGGGTCTGGGCCCATCGCCCATTGCACACCTGCATGTTGTGAACACGGCCGGAAGCAGACCTAGCCTCCCTAATACAAGAGCAGGCGTTCTAGTCCAATCCGGCGCGCGCCGCTCAGTCACTGATGTCAAGAAGGCTTCGGCTGATACCACGACGTCGAGTTCCCATAACTGTTCCCTCGTAGTTGGTTAGTGCGTATAGGCCAGTGGCCAGACTCAGATCAAATACCAAGATCTCGTTAAGCGTGTTATTTTGTAGTAACCGCGGACGCCGACCAGGGCCAGGCCTACCTCTATCTTAGGTGGTCTCAACCTGCCCTGTCGCTCCGCCACAAAGTAACAGTTGGGGGCCGTCGGGAACCTAGGCCCACCACTACTTGGATGGAATCACCTGCCCCTTTAGCCCCCCACATCAGAATCAGATGCGAGTACTCTACGAGCCGACCCGACTTTAGTCACCACCTGTATAGTATGCATGTATGTATATACCCGTGATCAACTCCCGAGTGATCACGGCCCGATAGTATAGCATGGCAGACGGACAAGAATGTAAGGCCACTGATGGAATACTAGCATCCTATACTAAGCATTTAGGATTGCATGTAAGGGTAACAACAGTAGTAGCAAAGACAGGTTGTGCATCAGGATAGGATTAACAGAAAGCAGTAACATGCTACACTACTCTAATGCAAGCAGTAGAGGGAAGAATAGGCGATATCCAATGATCAAGGGGGGGCTTGCGTGGTTGCTTTGGCAAGAAGGGTTCGTCGTCGATGTAGTCGATCATAGGGGTACCGACAACGGTCTTAGCGTCTACCGGAAAGAAGTAACAGAGGGGGAACACAATAAATAACAGAGTAATCAAAGCATCACAAAGCATAACATGACAATACACGGTTCTAGAGGTGACCTAACGCAGTACTAGGTGCTACCCACGAAGGGGAGAAACATCCGGGAAAGTGTTCCCGGTGTTTGGCATTTTCGGACAGATGAACCAGAGGTGGATTGTTGCAGGTTTTCTATGCTATGGATATGTGGCGGATGAACGGGCTGCATATCCGGATTCGTCTCGTCGTTCTGAGCAACTTTCATGTACAAAGTATTTTCATCCGATTTACGGTTTATTTTATATTATTTTTCAAAGATTTAATCATTTTTTTGAATTTATTTAATTATTTAGTTTAGAGAATACAATTATTACATCGGCATGATGTCAGCCTGACATCGGCGGTCAACTCTGACCGTTGACCGGTCAAACTGACGATGGGTCCATCTATCATGGACTCAATTAATTAAGCGGGTTTAATTAGTCTAATCTAGTTTATTATGCTAATTAAGCAAGGTTAATTAAGTTAATTAATTGCCCAATTAATTAATTATTTTAAAATTCCTTTTCTCTCTTTTTTTAAAGCGGTGTGGGGGCCCATAGGCCAGTGGCCCATGGCCATAGCGGGCATGGGCTAAAGGGGCGCTCGGGTGCTGGCGCCCGCACCCGAGGCCAACGAAGGCGAGGGCGGGCGCGGCCAGGGCCTCGGTGGCCGGCGACGGTGGGGGTTGGCCGGCGGGCACGACGGGAAGCAGGCGGGGCGGGGTTCAGCTGGCAGCGGGAGGCGGGGCCGGCGAGCTGCGGCGGTAGCAGGCCAGCAGGGGGCGGAGCGGCGCTAGGAGGCGGCGGCAGGCGAGCCAGAGCACACGGTGGGGCGAGGCGTGCATGCAGCGCAGGTGAGGCGCGGGTCGGGCGAGCAAATAGGAGGCACTGGAGGGTGCGGGGTGGAGTGCGGCGGTGCTGGTGCGGCCGGGGAGGTGGAGCGGACGTGAGGGTGGGCGAGGTCCGGCAGCAGAGGTAGCAGGGCGGGCCGGTGCGAGGGGAAGGCCCAGCGGGCATGGGGGTGGCCGGAGCGACGACTACGGCGACTGACGAGCGGCGGTGGCTGCGGAGCTGTGGCAGGGACACGCGGGCCGGGCTGCAGCGGTGCTAGGCATGCACGGCATGGGGCGGGCAGCGGCGCGCGGCGTCTGAGGACGCGAGCAGCAGCAGGCGAAGCAGGAAGCGGCGGCGGTTGCTATAGCGGAGCAAGCTGCGTAGCAGCGACAACAAGTAGCAGCAGCGGTGCATCAGTACGCGGGTGCGGGTGCACAGAGCTTCAGGCGGCGCAGTGGGGCCGTGATGAGCGAAGCCGGCAGTGGGGCCATGGTGCGGGCAAGCGCGCGGCGCTGCAAGGGCGTGGCCGAGCGAGGCAGGGACTCGCGAGCGCGACCAAAAGGTCAGCCGGGAGCACGACCACGACGAACTCGTGGTCAAGGCGGACGACGGCTTCGTCCTCGAGTAGGGAACGACTGCGGTGGTGGATACGCGCGGGAGAGAGAGGGGAAGGGAGTAGATGCTCATTGTGAGCCTGTAGGCATGCAAAGCGGGCCCAGGGGAGGCTCGGTGGTGTCCGGGAGCAGAAGACGATGCTAAAATTGACGGGGAGGTCCGGCAGCCGAAGAGGAAGAAGAGGTTGATCCTCTCGACTTGGCGCATTCCAGCTCGAAGTAGTGGTCGTAGAGGAGGAAGAGGAGGCCGACGGAGTCCGTGGACAGGGCTTCAGGCGCCGGGGAGGACGGTGGTCGCGGAATCGACGACATGCGCGGTGACGGCGGCGTCGGCTCTTCTCGGTCGAGTTCTCATTTGGGGGGAGTGAGGTGCTAGGGTTTGTCTGTGGGGCGATGGGGATGGCTAAGTAGGCATCCAAGGGGGACGGATGGCCGCCACGCCTCTGTTCAATGAACAGAGGAAGGGGATAAGGAGGAGTTGGGCTGGACCTGCACTGTTGACTTAAGGCCCAGTCCAAAAGCTAAACTTCCACTTACTTCTCATTTTATAATTTTCTATTTTTATTTATTTTTAGCCACTGTTTTCTAATTCAAAGAGTGTCCAAACGATTTTTACAAAATATAAAACTTGGTACATATATTCTTTGGAATATTCTGAGGTTGCTCGAAAAGTTTGAGTACAACTTGAAAAGTTTATATTTACGTTAGCATTTAATTGGACCACTTTAAATGTTGTTGGAGCATTCTATGATTAGATAGGGGCATTTTAGAAATTCTCTCAAGTGGGGTTTCTTCATAAAAATATCAATGGATTATTTTAAATAGTAAGAACATTTTAGTTCGATTGGTTGAAGAAATAATTTATTTGACTTTCTTTTTAAATTTGAAAAATGCTTTGATTTTTCTCTAGTGGTAATTTGGCTTGGATAACTTGATGACATGGCACCATTGGTGGGAGATCACTGTAGCTTAATTATCCGGGCGTCACACACGGTCACAGCGGGATAGGGCTGGAGCACGGCGGATGCGGACAGAGGGCGCGGCCACGCCGTGAGGTGCGGGCACAACAACATGCAACCGAGGTCATGGGGTGGTGGCATACGACATGAATCGAATTGGGACCGGGAAGGAGGGTATCCGTAGGAGAAGCTCACCACAGAGCCCGAGGGCGTGGTCGGGGAGGCCAGGGATGAGGGGATGGTGCGGATAGACGGCGAGATGGCGGCAGACAGACGAAGAAGACGAAGACAGCGTCGGCTATGGAGCTCCCTGGTTGATGCGGCGTCTAGAACGGGTGAAGATGACCATGGTGGACCTTGTAGACGTGCTCCCGTGGAACGGGAACCCCGGTGGCTGCGGGATCGATGAAGGCGGCGGCGACTATGGTCTCGGCCGCGGCTCAATTTGGTGGAGAAGGCGCGAGGGGGAAAACGAAGGGAGCTAGGGTTTGTCGAGGGTTCCTGGTGGCCTTCTTATCCTCTCCTCGATTCCCTGTAGCAGCACGCGTCGAGCATCCGCGCCATGGCAACCGAGATGCATGACACGCATAGGAGAGAGAGCGTTAGGTAGGGGATGGAGCAGTGTTGTGATGGGCTTGACTCTGTAGCGGCTGGGCCATGGTGCATAAAGGCTTTTCCTATTTTACTTTTATTCGTTTCTAATTTGTATTTCTCTTCTGTAGTAAAAATATTTATCTAAAGCTAATATTTAGCACACAAATACTAGGTAATAACTTGAAGCAGCGCACAAATACTCAAATTAATTTAGAACAATTTAAATATTTGTTTACTTTTTTAAAGCATTCAAATAATTGTTTTTGCTAGTGTTTTATTTATTTTAGAGTTTTTAAACATTTCAAAAAATATGGCTTCTTCACCATAATTACCTATGCAATATTTGGTTCACTCCAAACATTTTAGTTTAAATATTTGAAAACTTTATCGGTTTCGAACTAACGCGAGATTGGAAACAGTAATCGAAGTGACGTGGCATCATTAGCAAAGAATTATTGTAGCTTAATTATCTGGGCGTCACAATTCTCCTCCACTACAAGAAATCTCGTCCCGAGATTTAAGAGGGGGAGTGAAGGGGGATGTTCTGGTTATGAAATTCTAACGGATCTTCTCGGTCTTGGTTGCTCTTCTCAAAGAGGTCGATCCATAGCGTTGATGTCTTCATTCCTATGCATCAATGCATCATGATGAAGTTGTTGTCCTTCCTTCAAGACCTTCACTATACTTACGAAAGGATAAGAGGGGAGAACTCTATAAGGAGGGATTCTAACAAGAGTGAGCATCAGACGGTTAAATCAGGAGAAGAAGCATAAGTATCTCTTGAATTGAAACTTAAGAAGATATCGAGAGGAAAGTAAGAAGGTACCATGAGAAGTTTCAAACTGATAGGCAATCGTTCGATGTCTGAGACAAAGTGCGAAAGGGGTTCATAGAAACGGGAATAAGTATTGTGTTTAATACCAGAATTGATGATCACACGGAAGGTGGCTCACGAATTCCATGCGAAACCAAATGCAAGGAATAACTTTGAAACAGGGATGTACAGGAGAGTCAGGTTTCTATCCTATGGAACTGTGGGTTATGGGCCCACCATCACTACTAGGGAAAACCCTAGTAGTAGCGCGGGTTTTGAGGCTATCAGTAGCGCGGGCAGCCGTGCTACCAATAAGGCGCTACAGCTAACTGTTAGTAGTAGCGCGGTTTGCACCCGTGCTACTACTATTGACTATATTAGCAGCGCTTTTCCAGAACACGCTACTATTAGTTAGTTGTAGCGCTTTCCTAGCCCCGCTCTACTGCTATGTGTTTCATCATTTTCCCCCCCTTCCTACCCAGTTTCAGTTTCAATAAACTGCAATTTCCAGATAGTAGGTACTACTAGATATCAATTTCGTAAAGCATTATAGGTACTAGGTAGTACTACCTCCGTTCCAAATTACTCGTCGTGGTTTTATTTCAAATTTGAACTAAAACCACGACGAGTAATTTGGAACGGAAGGAGTACTAGATAGCAATTTCATATATAGTCAACATGCATCCTCAAGCAGTACAAGGTGATATCGATGACGATCATCATATATAGTTCCAGATGATATCGATGACGATCATCATATGTAGTTCTACATAATATCGACGACGATCATCATATGTAGTTCTAGATGATATAGCCACACACACATATGTAGTTCTAGATGATATCGACGACGATCATCATCCTGAAGCCTGGGCAGTGGGTGTTCCTGATAGTAATTAGGATGGCCTGTCTGACACGAAGATTCTTGCCAACAAGGAATCTCTTCCACCCAACCGAGTTTAAGTGTGTGCGACCGTCTGTGTCTATGCGGTAAGTATAGGTGGTGACGGAGCCCCTTGTGTTAAGGCGTAGTCCAGCTGAGCCTTCTTCATCAGGCTCGATACCACAACTCACATATAGGTTCTTTGGCAATTTCTGAATAAGAAAAACATATCAATTAATAAATAGCCTCGCACATACTCTTGCAAATATATTTCTATTAAGTATAGATTTCTACACTATCAAAAGACACAGTACTACGCATTTGTACTAATTAAGCATGAATTCTACTAATAAGTATATATGGATTATCTACACTATTAATAGTTCAGATTCTACACTAATAAGCATGTGATCAGACTCTACACTAAAGCATATCATCGACTAGATTCCACAAAGCGTATCATTGGACTCTACACTAAGCATATCATCGGATTCACTAAGCCGATCGACCATGGTACTTGTCAGGCAGGTCACGAATGGCACCCCGACAAAGTCATCACGTGGCGGAATTATGTCCCATAGGTTGCACACCTCCTCCTCGCTCAGCCTCATTCTTTGAGCTATGATGGCTTCATGAAGTGGGTTCTCATCATCTTCATCGAGTGGGTCCTCATTATCTTCATCATCTTCGTCATCTTCATCATCTTTGTCATCTTCGTCATCTTCATCATCTTCCACCAGGTTGATATAAATGATAGCCAGCTTGGGTCTTTCTGCTCTAAAGGATAAGCTGATCAACTCACCACGAGTAAGACGCATGCGGACGAGGAAACGGGCCCATCCATCTCCTCCAATCTGTGACATATTGCGTCCTTTCTCGACATCCATAGTGTATGACCCCCTAGGAGCCTCAAATGTCACAGTGTCTCCTATCAGCTTGTTGAATTTCAACCTCACATTGCATGGGACGATCTGTGTAAAAAAAGCAAAATGACACAATGCAGTAATGCCAACACTAAAAATAAAATAGTTGTTACATTTCATCTAATTTCTTACCGCCGCATGACGAAAACTCGGCTGGAAGTAGATGCCGAACAGTTTGCCAGTTGCAAGGCTGCTAGCGCACCTTGACTTGCACAGTCGACATGGTGGTGGTGGTGGTGGCGCCATTTTCCTAAAGCAATATGAGCAAAGGATTAACGATCCACTTCACAGGAAAGAAAAACAGTAGCATGTGATATTTTTGGTTCTTCCGCGAGAAGCAATTTGATGGACCATTATAATCCTACGATCTAGTAACATATTAGATGACAAGGTACCACCTACCAAAGCATTTCGGTGGCACCTATTGCCGAAAAAACTTTTCACAAATATCTACCAAATCAGCATACCACCTACCAAGAAATTTCATCTAATTTGGCCCCTATTGCCTAAGATAATTGATTAAAAAAGTGGCAAATTTAACTAAATTGGCACCTACATTTGCCAAAAAATAACTTATTACAGAAAAACAAAAACATCTAGCCATCCATGTACAGAAAAAATAACATAAAATGGTGCATACTAAATCAACTAAATCAACTAGCCTACTAAATCAACTAATCAACTAGCATACTAAATCAACTAAATCAACTAGCCTACTAAATCAACTAAATCAAAATGTTCTAAATCAACTAGCCTACTGAATCAACTAAATCAAAATGTTCTAAATCAACTAAATCAACTAGCCTACTAAATCAACTAAATCAAAATGTTCTAAATCAACTAAATCAACTAGCCTACTAAATCAACTAAATCATATCAACTAAATCAAAATGTTGCATATGAACTAGCCTACTAAATCAAAATGTAGCAGGGAGGACGGAGAAGGAGGGGCGACTCGAGGAGGGAGAAGAGAGTAGGACGAAGGAGGAAGGCGGAGCGAGGAGGGGCCAGACGGCGACGAGTGGAGTGAGGACGAAGGAGGAAGGCGGAGCGAGGAGGGGCTGGACAGCGGCGAGTGGAGGAAGGACGGGGGAGGCCGGTATCGAGTCCAGCAAGGAGGAGGAGGTGACAGTGGCGCAGAGGGAGGAGGGGCGACGGGGGAGGACCGACACGGGAGGGGGTTGAGGGGGAGATCGAGTGAGTGTGAGTGTGAGTGGATCGGATAGAGGAGAGTGGGGGTGGGAGATGGAATGGCTTAGCAGTAGCGCGCTATAAGGAAAGGCGCTACTGCTAAACGACCTAGCACTAGCGCCTTTCACAAAGAACGCGCTACTGCTATGTGTCAGCATGTAAAAATAGACATCAAAAATACATTGATCATCAATGATCTTTTTGTGTACAATCTGATTTCTCAATATGAGTCCTCGCTGGTTTAGCAACCGGTGAAGACTCATATTGCAGCCACAAATTCTACACATAGAGTTCAATGAAGACCAAGTGCTTGTGGAAGTTTGAGAAGTAACATATTTAAGGTGGTAGAAACTCTCTTCATGGAGCGAGGTGGGACTAATTTTTTTAGTAAACTTAGCAGTAGCGGTTATTGTGGAAATGCGCTACTGCTATGATCCGTAGCAGTAGCGCTCTTCGTATTAACGTGTTGCTGCTAGAACTAGCCTCGCGGTGGCCTCGTGGCAATTATAGCAGTAGCGCGTCTTAGAGCAGGCGCGCTACTGCTACATTTATTTCAGCAGCGAGTTTTGTGTGCGTGCACTACTGCTACGTAGCAGCAGCGCCTTATTTTAAAGCGCGCTACTGGTAAGATTCTGTGTATAGGCTTTTCTAGTAGTGCATGTGGGTTAATAAGTAGGAAGGGTGATGTCATCTTGCATGATCATGATAGCAGGGCATGTCAGAGAATAGATTGTCAGTTATGCCGGCAACCACATCGGTACCAAGGGCGAGGGACGAAGAGAATCATTTTCCTGCTCGTGAACGAGGCGGGCCAATAGGCAAAGTTCTTGTCCATCGGTGGTTACCGAAATATCACCAACAAAAGTAACAGGGTCTTACTGACAGAGTTGTGCAACAAGGTGTTTACATAAGCAGGGAATTATTAGTACTTATATCATATAGATCACAAGAAGGGTTAAACAAAACAATGGAAAGGAAAATGCGATTATCATATTAAATAGAACAATGGAAAGGAAATGTGTATAAACACATATTTTAGGGGTATATCCTTCCCAAGGACAAGTACAGAATGATATCCATGATAGGGTATAAAGTAGAAAACCCTTTAGGTAAGGGGAGAGAAATTTCATGACATTACCCATACAATGGTGTTTGGATAATTGATAAAGAAATTTAGCATTGTGCTTCAAATGTTCTCATGGAAAATCGGAGTACCACAGACATGCTTCGAGATAGCATTGACATGGTATTCAAGCAAAGGTTAGACTTTGGATACACGAAGGATCCATCAGGAACAACTTATAGAATAAGTCTTACAATTTCCTCATGGAAGAATGGATAACCTTACTTAAAAGGAAACTATAACAATAGGTCCTCCGTCCAGGTGTGCTAGGCATGACATCACCTTACCGGGTCATATAAAGACCAATGTTATAACTCTTGGAAATATGTTCCAACCATCATATATGACCGAGATTCAGCTCTGATTGGTGTTAGGATACCTCAGACTCAATATGCCTGAAGAAAAGGTGCGACACAAATTAACAAGGTGACATCATAAGATTCTTAGGGAATGAACTATGGAAGAGAGTTTCGAAATAAGAGTTCATCATTAAACCAAGGAGAGGGTGAGGGTGGCTGATGGTCTCAGCGACAATCCTCGAGATTTCCAAAAAGATGGATTTCCACAATTATGTGAACAAGGAGATAACATTTGTCAGATCAAATGATATAATGTGGTATGCTCGAGAAAAACATACACAATTAAACATTGGTTGAAAGGTGTACCCGAAATATGGGCTTAGCTAGCATGATCAATGTTAATGGTGATTCAATAACCAATAGTCTAAGAATGAACTATCAACCATTTACTTCAAAGCAATAGGGTTGCTAGAAGTAATAAAGTCACACATCAGAGTTCACTTGTGTGTATTCTAGTTAGAAACAACACAGAGAACAAGGAATAATGGTGATGGTGAGAAGTATCACTATGTATCAAGGATCCTCAATATGTGGTGAAATTCCCACGACATTCTTGACGTAAAAGATGGTAATATTCCAAGGTAAAGAAGAACAATTGTTGGATATCAATGAACTCAAGATATAACACTAAACACGAACAAGTTTGTGTTGAATGGAAGGCAATAAAGTGGTCGATGATAACTCAAATCATAGAGGGCAAGGAGGGTATTTCTCATCATGAATTCAATTGATATCCTGGAAGAGCTTAGAATGTTGATGATGATCATGACACAGTTGTGGAGAGATTTCATGAAGATATAATCGATCGACAATGACATCAAGTTAAAGGAATGATGAAGCGAAAGGTTATTGGAACCACAGATACGACACAAACTCGAAATCAAACATTGTTGTTCAAGGCAATACGATATGACAAGGAAGATCGATGTAAGCTTAGCTCATCATATGACCGGGAAGAAGGACCAGATAGCACAGTTAAAATTTAGCCGATCAGGCTAGGAATGACTTGAAGGATTAATAAACTCATAAGCAATGGAGATTACTTAGAGTTATTGAATCAAAGTGCGGAATTGATTCACTTATCGGTGTCCTTGAGTGTCTAACAACTCAAAACCCGAGGAAAATTGGAATCGGTGAGAAATAATACTTGAAGAAGAACTCATAAGAGGTAATATGGTTCTATGATATTATCGAGATACCACAGGGTAATACTCGAAAGTAGATCATTATAGAGGTTGGACGGGTGCATTGATCTGCAGAGGACAAGTGGTTTAACTTGTTTGAGAAATGGGATCAAAGAAGAATACTCATGGTCGGAACCACGATTGCAAAGGATGAATTCACCGATACCAAAGGATATTATATCAAGGAAATAGTTATTATTAGAAGAAGCTTCCATGATAGGATCTACATCATGTCCATGGGCATGAACACAAAGGTACAAGGTCGACTCCTACTTCCTCAATGCATAACCTTTCATTCACTTCTCGCGTTCGATGAAGTTGTAGTGTTGAAATTTTATCTAGCAAAATACTAGAAGAGTATGACTCATGAAAACTTTCGAGTTCACACATATTAGGGAAGGCGTTGGCTCAACCCATCGAGGCATCTTAGGAACATATACCACAAACTTCGGAGTAAATAATACAAGCTCGAAAGTAGAGTATGGTTATCAAAGCAAAGGATACAAATTACCAAAGGCATTATATACCCATGGAAAGGCTCACAAGGTTATTGAATATGAAGGACACTATCGGATAATAATCCAACAAGGGGTCTTGTGGTATACAACGGAACTGATGCGAGTATCGGTACTCTATCAGAGGAAGAAGGAACGAAAGGGCATTAGATTATAGAAACAACTGACTGATTCAAAGCTCAATGCAAAGGAATTATCATTTCCAAATCAAGGGATCAGAAGCCAATGGCCTGATTAAGAATGGATAAGTTGAATAGACTTAGGGGTACAATCGATGACAATTTGATTAGTCGATAACCAGCTCATGTTCAAAATGACATCTGAGCTAGAAAGATAATTTAAAAGGATCAATCGATGACTGCGTGCATTCACACTCATGTTGAATCAATAGGATAAAAATGACAGCATCAAAGGAGACTAACGAATATTGCCAGACATATGGGAAGCATCCATAATGCAAGCAAACAAGTATTTGCAGAGCAATAAGCTGCTAAGGATTTTCGGAGGATCGAATAGTATTTCGAACACTTTTATGAAACACCTGAACAACTGGGGATGAGCAGATACTCGGTAAGTACGAGGAATTATCCGTAGGGGTATTCATGTGGCAAAGAACTGCAAGGTAGTAGGCACGTAGTATTCTTGGAACAATAGAGAGAATTTCGGGGTATCTTGTAATAACAAGATCAACAGGGAATAATTGTATGAATGGAAAGTGTGCGTGGTTATCCATAGGGGTTTATGGATGGAAGGGAATTGCAAAAGCAATGGCACAAAGTCTCGAGAGAACATCGTAGAGTATCTTCAGGATCTTCTGGTGCAGTAGGTGATCATCTGTAATAAGGGGCTCTCCGACGGATGTGATCATGAGATCCTAATGTTAGAGTTAGTAAAACCATTTAACCCAAATAAAAGAGAGATCAGAGTCCCAGAGTAAAGATCGAGGAATAAAAGATCCTAATACCACCCAATGGCGACGTGGGTCCGTAAGCCACACAACCATGTTAGTAAAAGTATTTTTTAATGACTAGACTCAACTTCGGCCAAGGAGTTTGAAAAGGGAGATTCCTATAGGCAGTCGGCTCTGATACCAAATTGTGAAACCCCCGATTCAATCGTACACTAATCATACACGCAAATGTGTGCGATCAAGATCAGGGACTCACAGGAAAATATCACAACACAACTCTAAATAAATAAATAAGTCATGCAAGCATCATAATACAAGCCAGGGGCCTCGAGGGCTCGAATACAAGTGCTCAATCATAGACGAGTCAGCGGAAGCAACAATATCTGAGTACAAACATATATAAGTTAAACAAGTTGCCATAAGATGGCTAGCACAAACTGGGATACAGATCGAAAGAGGTGCAGGCCTCCTGCCTGGGACCTCCTAACTACTCCTCGAACCCGAACTCCACGTAGAAACATCGTCGGGATCCTCTGGCTCCTGGACACCATCATATGATCGCAATAATCGGGAAAGGGGGGAGAAATAGCAAATAAACCGTGAGTACTCATCCAAAGTACTCGCAAGCAAGGATCTATACTACATATGCATTGGTATCAATGAAATGGTAGTATCTGTGGACTGAACTGCAGAATGCCAGAATAAGAGGGGGATAGCTAGTCCTATCGAAGACTACGCTTCCGGCAGCCTCCATCTTGAAGCATGTAGAAGAGAGTAGCAAGTGCAGCATCAAGTAACATCGCATAGCATAATCCTACCCAGCGACCCTCTCCTCGTTGCCCTGTGAGAGAGCGACCACCGAGTTGTATCTAGCACTTTAAAGGGTGTCTTTTATTAAGTATCCGGTTCTAGTTGTCATAAGGTTGGAATACAACTCCGTGTCGTCCTTTTACCGAGGGACACGGCTATTCGAATAGATAAACTTCCATGTATGGGTGCACCACATTATTCAACACGCTTGATCCCTCTCGCCGGACACACTTTCCTGGGTCATGCCCGGCCTCGTAAGATCAACACGTCGCAGCCCTACCTAGGCACAACAAAGAGGTCAGCACGCCGGTCTAAATCCTATGCGTGCAGGGGTCTGGGCCCATCACCCATTGCACACCTGCACGTTGCGAGGGCGGACGGAAGCAGACCTAGCCTCCCTAATACAAGAGCAGGCATTCCGGTCCAATCCGGTGTGCGCCGCTCAGTCGCTGACGTCAAGAAGGCTTCGGCTAATACCATGACGTCGAGTGCCCATAACTGTTCCCGCGTAGTTGGTTAGTGCGTATAGGCTAGTGGCCAGACTTAGATCAAATATCCAGATCTCGTTAAGCATGTTATTTGCAGTATCCACGGACTCCAACCAGGGACCAGGCCCACTGTCGGTGTCAAAACCGGCGGATCTCGGGTAGGGGGTCCCGAACTGTGCGTCTAGGATCGATGGTAACAGGAGGCAGGGGACACGAAGTTTTACCCAGGTTCGGGCCCTCTTGATGGAGGTAAAACCCTACGTCCTACTTGATTAATATTGATGATATGGGTAGTACAAGAGTTGATCCACCACGAGATCGTAGAGGCTAAACCCTAGAAGCTAGCCTATGGTATGATTGTATGTATATATGATCTATCGACTAGCCTGGCCCTGGTTTATATAATGCACCAGAGGCCTGGGTTAACAAGAGTCCTAGCCGAATACGCCAGTGGGGAGAAGTCCTTGTCTTGATCGCCAAGTCTTGTGGAATCTTCCTTGTATGCGGCAGTTGTCCGAACTGGCCCATGAGTATACGGCCACGGCGGTCCTCGGCCCAATCTATCAGATCGGGAGATGACGTGTTGAGTACCCCCTAGTCCAGGACACCGTCAGTAGCCCCCTGAACCGGTCTTCAAGTTAGGGACGCTCCTCGATTCTTCCGAACTGTTCTTCATCTTCGGTCGTTGGTCTTGAAACTGGTTCAACAAATCTTCTTTATCTTCGATCTTGAGGATCACCGAAATGCATTCGACGAGTTTACACGTCGGGTATCCGAGGAGCCCCTTTAAGTTTCCGGCCTTTACCAATGCCTTGTTATTTTTATGCCACACCTGGGTTTGAAGTTGTTCCCGGGCGGCAGCGTCCTCTTGCGTCCGAGCTCCAACGCCGGACTGTATTCGAGGTATCTTTTGCAACCGAGCACCAACGCCGGACCGCTTCCCAGCTCTAATGTCGGAATGTATCCGAGCTCCAACGCCGGACTATGTATCCGAGCTCCAATGCCGGACTGTATATCCGAGCTCCAACGCCGGACTGTATCCAAGCTCCAACGCCGGACTATATCCGAGGTGTCGTAAATCACCTTGGTTCAAAGAAGTTTGAAGGAGTTTAGCTGAGCTTAATGCCGGAAATGCCCTCTATGGAGCCAGCCACTAGCGCCCGAGCTTTATGCCGGGCTGCTTCCGAGGTGGTGCACCACCCTGAATGAGGGGCCGATTTTTGTGAATATTTTTTATTGGTGCAATTTATTCTCTGCCAAGATATATAGCCAGTAGCCCTCAAGGTGTGTATCGGTCTAAAACCCGAGATGCACCTGAAGGATGACGTAAGACCGCTGATCCCAGTAGCCGCTGAGACTCAGGTTGATTTGCAAAATCGACCTGAGGATCAAGTCCAAGCTCGGCAGAATACTTCAGGACACTAAAAGCGGCGTGCTCAGTCCTCGAGACTCAGGTTGGGTGCGACCGACCAACCTGAGGATCAAAATCTCCTCGAAAACTATATTGCACATAAAATTTTCTGCATTGGACAAGCAATGCAGTAGCCCCCGAGACACTGGTCGGGTGGAAACACCAGATCAGGGGATCGATGTGCCCCTTTAATATTTGTAAATAATAAGCCCGAAGCCCAGTAGCCCCCAAGCCTTAATGCGGGCATGGGTGGCCGAATTAAGGATCAATATCCATAGTAAAATCACAAATTATGTGTAATGACTCTATGTATCCAAGTACTTTACGTCATTAATGCTCAGATCCGCATTGTACAAAACTTTGTTGACCGACCATCGGCTTCCACCTCCTCGGCCAGTAGCCGAGGAGTGTTTGTCCTACTTTATAAAACCTTTATGAGGGCAAAGATTTACAACAAACAAGGCAATCTGGCCATACGGTTTTATAAACAAAGGTACACAGAGAGATATGTTATATTACTGTTTAACATAAGAAATGTCTTCGAAAGAAAATAGTCCCGCTATCGGTTCCTATCTTTGGGTTGTCATGCTAAGCATGATCATGAAACGTCAGCTCCAATGTAAGAGCAAAATATCGAGGATTTAGTTTGGGAGGCCAGTTAATAGCCCCCAGTAGTGTTCGGCGACAGTCGGGGTCGAGCCGTAAACACTTCGGCCAATGTTATGAACGGCCCGTCATTTAACATAGTCATCGGATCGCTGACCAGTTTACGCTTATTGTGACAGTCAGTTTTCGGCTTTCTCCACTGAGGTGCTTAACCATGTGAGCTGGAAGCACAATCGCAATGGTTCTCCCTTTGCACGCCTAGCCAAACAAAACGGAACGTAGGAAGCAAGTGCAGGAGCCGGGCAACCCAACTATTGACCGAAGACACAATTCAAAACTGATGCATATATAGCAATATCTGAGAATGTTTTTTCTGAATCCCTAAAGGTGTCCGGCGTTGCACTGCGAGACTAATGCTGGAAAAGCACAAATAGTTTAAAAGTGCCAAAAAGCTTGGAAAGCCAAGAAACGTCAGTAAAAACATGACGTCCGAACAAGATCAAGTGTTCGGTGCCAATCCGAAAATTGGTCTTAGAAAAAAGAAGTGCTTCTGTCATGCTTTAACATGATACATCCTATCTCAAGACTTCGAGCGGGTCAGCCTACGGCTTCAACCTCCTATCCCGAGGGCGGAGTACTTCTCATTAGGCCAGTTTAGCAAACTAAACTCTGGCTGCTTTGAGAGAGAAATTAGGCTCCCCGGCTAGTGACCGCACACTCGCGTCGAAAAAAGGAGTGATAAATAATAATAATAAAACTTTGCAACGACTAAGAAGAAGAACACTTATTATAAAATGGCTCAAATAAACTTAAGAGCCCCCAAGTGACTTGGGTAGAAGAATGATTGCATGTACCGAAGTACTTATATCATATCTATGTTCAACCGAACTTTAAACGCGTCTTAACCGACCGTCGGTGTCACATCCCTAGTTCTGGCCTGTCCTATGCCTGCTTCCATCTGAGCATCATGTTTAAATTTTTGAAACCTGAACTGAGGAATTTTGGAAGCCTCAAAAACTTAAATAAAAAACGGGCAAAAACCCTAAAAATCTCATTCATTGCTCCAAAATGCTCTTCTTAAATGCTTGATAATTTTTGGTAAGGGTTCTGGTCCCAACCAAAATATTGAACATTTTTAAGGAATTATTTTTGGGACTTTGGATTTAATTCATTAGCTATTTGAATTTGAATTATATTCATATAATTAGAATATAATTTCAAATACCCCTGATATATTTTATAAGCTTTTGGAAAAGTCCATCTAGCAATATAAAATATTCAGAGGAGTTTTTGGCATTGTTTGAATTATTTTAAATTCAAAACAGTGGCAAAATAAATTAAATAAAACAAAACAGAAGAAAAAAATAAAAAGAACAGAAGCCTACCTGGGCCACTTACCTGTAGCCGGCCCAGCTGGCCAGCCCATCTGGCCGGCCCAGCCCACCTCCCCCCCCCCCCCCCCTTGTCAACTTCCTCCTTTGCCAGGAGGACGAACAGAGGCGAGGCGTGGCGCGCGCCCGAGAGGCCTCGGCCACCTCCTGCTTCCCCCTGGCCACCTCCTGCTTCCTCTCGTCGCCCTGGACCCCGTCCGCGACGCCACGCACCCTCCCAGGCCTCGCACTCTCCCCGTGCCTTCTTCCCCCTTTCTCTGGCTCCCTCTCTCCTCCACCGAGCGGAGCCCCGTCGCCACCGACGCCGTTCGCCGCGGCCACCACCACCCTCTCGCCTCCCCGACGCCTCCCAGAGCTCCACTGTTCCGCCCTCGTCCTCCTCATCGTCTCACGCGACCAGAAGGGCCCCGAGCAGCCGCCATCGACATCGTCTTCAAGCTTCGGCCCCGGCGCCCTTCTCCGTCAATTCGGCCACTCCGGCGCGCCCCCGAGCCCACTAACCCTCCCTACAGCTCCGCGGTGAGCCTCCGTGCAGAACCCCTCTCTTTCCTCTCGCGTTTGCGAGCTCTAGGCCATAGCTCCGCCGCGGCCGAACTCCGGCCGCCGCTGACCTCGTCGCCGCCGTCACTGCAGCCACTGGAGCTCCCACCCGAGTGCACCATCATGCTCAGAACGTTTCCACGAGCCCGTTGCCTGCCGCAGCTCGCCCTTTCGCGCTCCCTAGTGGTCGCCCGTGTCTTACCCGAGCTCCGGCGGCCGCAACCGAGCTCGCCGTCGTCAGCTCCGGCCTCCCCACGACCTAGCAACCGCACCGCTCAACGCGCGGGAGCAAGGGCTCTCCAACGAGCCCAAGCACGGCCTCGTCCGTGCCCTATAGCATGTTTCCGACGGTCGCCACCGTCCCAGACCTCGCCGGCGTCGAGACGCCGGTGGGGTTGACCCACTTGACCATGGCGGAACCCCCCCTGGGTCGATGACAGGTGGGGCGAGCCCCTGTTAATTAGTTTAGGTGTTAGATTAGTTAACACTAATTAAGTTAGTTAATTATTTAAGCCACTGACATGTGGGCCCAGCCCTGCTGACATTTTCGTTAGTATTAGTTTAACCCTAATCAACCCGGTTAACTAACCTGTGTCACTGACGTGTGGACCCCACACGTCAGGTTTGACCAGCAGCAGCGTCTGTTGACCTGCTGACGTCACGATGACGCACTGCTGACGCAGTAAATGTTTCTGGAATTTAGATAATTCTTAAATGATTTATTAATTCCAGAAAATGCCTAAAACTTCTAAAATTCATAGAAATTCAACCGTAACTCCAAATTAAATAATTTATATATGAAAAATTATCAGGAAAATTCAAGGAATCCATCTGTACCATTTTCATGCATGTTAGAACAACTTATAGCTGCTGTTTAGCACAAATCAATTAAATGGCATTTGAAATAATCACATATGGAGTTTGAATTTGAATCTTGTATTCAAACCAACTTCATTTAATCTGTTGCTAGTTGCATTAGCCCAAAACACATTCATTTTGCCATGTCATGATCATGCATCATATTGTGCATTGCATTGATTGTGTTCCTTCTGTGTTGCCGGTATTTGTCCCCTCTCGATAGACGTGATACCGATGATGTGATCGTTGACACTGATGAAGACTCAATGTTATCTTCAGAAGTGCCAGGCAAGCAAAACCCCCTTGTTCATTCCGATAAAATCCCACTCTCTCGCTCCTGCTCTCTTTTACTGCATTAGGACAACAACGACATACTTGTTACTTGCTGCGGTAGCTGAACCCCTTTATCCTTTGCATGACCTGTCATTGCCACAGTAAATAGATGAAACCCACTAGCATGAGTAGGAGTTGTTTGAGCCCTGTTGTGCCTACTCATTCATGCTTGTTTGTCATGCCTGCTACTGCTTAGAGTTGTGTCAGGTCTGATTCATCGGGGATGAATCAGAGGCGTGTGAACATGTCCCAATGTGTGTGAGCTAAGTGTGTGAACACGATTTGGTAAAGGTAGCGGTGAGAGGCCATGTAGGAGTACATGGTGGGTTGTCTCATTGCAGCCGTCCTCAGGAACTGAGTTCTGTGTTTGTGATCCATGACCAGCTACTACCACACATTGGAATGCTTAAGTGCCCCTCTCGACTTATTAATCAACATGATCTCTGTCCAGGAGTTGCAACTAGTTTCTGGTGTTTGTAGGTAGTGTTAGTAGTCTACCAAGTGGCACCCGGTACAGGTGGGCTTGGGACAGACTAGGCACAGTGGCACGGTGTACCAAGTGGCACCCGGTTGGTGGGCTTGGGAACCCTGCACACATCGTTTGGGGCCGTAAGCGACACCCCGGCCGGATCTCCTTGCGGATGGAACCCGAATAGGCGATAAACCTGGACTAGAGACTTGTTCGGTTAGTCAGGTCGTGGCCGACTCCCTCGCCCGGCTTCCGCTTGAAGGTTGCCGAGGTACATGACGTGTACAGGGCGATAAGTGGCGAAAGCGTGTGTGAAGAAGTACACCCCTGCAGGGTTAACATCATCTATTCGAATAGCCGGATTCCTCGGATATGGAAACTTGGACCCCTTGCATAGTTCATAGACAAGTGAAAGTGGATACTCTAAAATACGCAAGATAAGCGTGAGTGCTATGGATGGCGTTCTCGTAGGGAGACGGGAGCGGATCCATAGTGGTGTATTGATATGGTGAATATGTGGACTCGTGTGCGCCACCTCAAAAGAGTTACTTGCAGTCGTAGTTCAGGATAGCCACCGAGTCAAAGCTGGCTTGCTGCAGTTAAACCCCACCATCCCCTTGTTGATAATGATGCATATGTAGATAGTTCTGATGTAAGTCTTGCTGGGTACATTTGTACTCACGTTTGCCTATTTTATGTTTTTGCAGAGAGACTTCAGTCTCACTAGTAGTTCCGCGTGGACTTCGACGTTTAGCTTGTTACCTCAGCTACGATCTTGTGCCCTCGGCAGGATCTGGTAGATAGTCAGGCTTCTCAGCCTTTTTCATTTATAGTTGTCTGTACTCAGACATGATAGCTTCCGCTTGTGCTTTGACTTGTATGCTCTGATTGTTGGGTCATGAGACCCATGTTTGTAATATCTCGCTCCTCGGAGCCTATTGAATAAATACTTGAGTCGTAGAGTCATGTTGTGATGCCATGTTGTATTTGCACATATCGAGCATATTGTGTGTATGTTATTGAAATGCTTGGTATGTGTGGGATCTGACCATCTAGTTGTTTATCTTTAGTAGCCTCTCTTACCGGGAAATGTCTCCTAGTGTTTCCACTGAGCCATGGTAGCTTGCTACTGCTCCGGAACACTTAGGCTGGCCGGCATGTGTCCTTCTTCGTTCCTGTGTCTGTCCCTTCGGGGAAATGTCACGCGATGAATACCGGAGTCCTGTTAGCCCGCTACAGCCCGGTTCACCGGAGTCCTGCTAGCCCAGTGCTACAGCCTGGATTCACTCGCTGATGACCGACACGTTCGATGCTGGGTCATGGATGCCTGTCCCTGTAAGTCTGTGCCACTTTGGGTTTACGACTAGCCATGTCAGCCCGGGCTCCTTATCATATGGATGCTAGCGACACTGTCATATACGTGTGCCAAAAGGCGCAAACGGTCCCGGGCAAAGGTAAGGCGACACCCGTGGGAATACCTTGCGTGAGGCCGCAAAGTGATATGAGGTGTTACATGCTAGATCGATGTGGCATTGAGTCAGGGTCCTGACAGCGTTGGTATCAGAGCTTGACTGCCTGTAGGATTATCAAGCCAAACTGGTCGAAGTTGAGTCTAGAAATTCTTTAGTTATATAAGGGAATTGATTGTGGGATGGAACGTAAGGCTCTTTTTACTCCTTATACCTTATGCCCTTCTGATCTGAGTCATCTTATCTTTCCTACGGGGATTAAGAACTAGGCTTTCTCTTCTTTCTATCAGGATCACGTGTTACTAATCCGTAGACTTATAAGATTGTTGGATTTAAGCTTGAGTTCAGTTTCTACTACTTCCGTATGTTAATTGTTGATCTCGAAACCTTGATATCGTGCTTCTGAGTGGTTATGCCACCATTTTGTGAATGTCTCAAATCTTTTCTGAGCATTTACAGCCGTTATGCTGTCCGAGTCATCCCAGGTTTCTAAATAGTTTGAAGCAATTTGCAAATTCTTTCCTCCCGTTTCGATGTTCCTTTGGGCCAGATTAACCACACTAATCGGTGAGTTGAGGTACTTTATTGCCTTGACATATATGTTGGAGCTGGTATTATGACCCTAGGTGTCTTAGGGGATCATCTAGTAATTTAGCCATGATTTGTGTCCCAGTGTGATGATTCTGGCCTTTACCCTCGAAAGCATCCCGTGATGCTACTTAGTAGTAGGTATTCTATTTCTGGGTTTTGAACCCGAGATTCACTCTACCTACTTCATGTTGATAGTAATTGCTAGTGCCTTTAGGATATTAGTAACCTTTGCGATAGTCCTTGAAGTCCGTGGTATCTTCTTCTTCCAAATACCATGAACTACTTATGGCAGAAGTTCCTCGTTGAACTGAAATATCACAACAGGATTACTTTTGATGAGTTCTCCATTATATATTGTGGCTCTGCCAGTTCTACCTTTCTGCATGGGTTATCCGGAAGAAACATGTTGAACTTGGTTCAACATGCTAAACCATGCATCCACAACTCAGAAAATTATATGTTCCTTTGAGTTGTCCCACTTTAGTTGTCTACTGACCTTCGTCTATCAATTGATAGTCAAGGGTATGCATACCTTCGTTTATCGATGCCTATTACCCTTGTGGTCCGTCAAGCCATTCTGTCCTGAATGACTTGGAGAAACAAACTCCAGTACCTCATCCATATCTATAATTGGGTCAAAGTAGTTGTATTCCGAAGATCAAATGCCAATTCGGCTTTTGGTTCTGTTCTACCTTGGAGTATTACCCCCTTTATGTCAGAATTGTCATGAGAACTGCACCAACTCTCATGAATTTTGACGTAGTGATACTTCTCACCATCATTAGTCATTCCTCGGCCCTCGTGTTGATGCAACCGGAATACCGACAAATGAATTGTGATGTGTGAAATCAATACTCCCAACAACCTCGTTGCTGGGTAGTTAAATGGACAATAACCTCATTCTTAACGTGTTGGTTCTTGAATCATCATTCTAAGATTGATCGTGCTACCTTGTCCATCTTCCTGGTGCACATTTCAATTGATGAGTTAGGATTTTGTCAAGTCCTCGCTCATTTGATCATATCGTCTTGCCCTGAAAGGCGAGGTTATTCTCGAGCTTAGTAACATACCGGTGGTTCGTGATTTTATGAATGTCTTCTCGGAAGTATTACCAGGTTGTCACCTGACTGCTATGTTGAGCTCGTGATCAAGTCGGGTTCTTGTGAACCACCCTTTCTCCAAGAATCTGTGATGGATATCTCGGAGCTAGTGGGTTAAGCTAGACAACAACTTGGAGAGTTGGAAGATAAAAGCTTGCCTGACTTAGTTCGTTCCAAAGGGATATCCTTGTGTAGTGTGTGTTGAAGAAAGATGATATCTTCATCGATTGGTCCCTGTGATCAGTTGTTGGGCCTATTGTCTTACCCCATCTTTGATTTGAGTATGGGCTATCATCCAATCAGACCAGAACCAACGATATTCGTAATGTTGTCTTACTCGTGGTTGATCCTTCGAGCATACACCATTATATCTTTTGGGTCTGACCAATGCTATCACCTGTTCACATAATTAGGGAATTCCATCTTCATGGGAATCTGGATGAATTGTTGTTGAGCCCATCGACAACATCCTTGCCTTCTCCATAATTTTGCTGAGCATTAAGCTAGTGTTGGAAACTTTTGAAAGCATTTGTTCATGCTAGCTCATGAAGCATATGTTCGGATGTAAGGAGAGACTTCCTCTAGTTCATGTGCATTGGATGCAAGTTGCCGCCGTGGACTCGAGAAAGTCAATGTTGTTTCCTTTGGAATCATCCCAAATCAGTCATGCATACGTGCGAAGTATTCTGTGGTTCGGAGACTTGCAACCTCCATTCCATATGTATATCCTAGCACACCAAGCCACTGATTGATTTGTTCACGGAAAAGGAGTTGATGTGCTAATCCTAGGTCATGCACAAGACTTCAATATCCTCGATTATGATTCCCCACCTGAACTCGATAGTGTTTTATTGTAAGACTACCATGTGATAATGTTTGTCTAGGACAGCGTGTTCACATGTTTTAGCAGAACCAGCTCATGTTTTGGAGCTTGCTATCGCAGTTCGTCCCTCGAGAATCTCGCAACGTCATCTCGTCGATTTGTGTTGCAAACTTTCATTTTTCTTCCTAGACTCGATGAGTCTAGAATATCCTAACACCAACCAGATCTGAATCTCAGGCAGATATGATGGGTTGGAACATTTCCCAAGAATTATAATATTGGTCTCTCAATAACCGGCAAGGTGGATGTCGTGGCCAACACACCCATCCGGTAGACCTATTATTATAGTATCTTGTTTGAGGAAGTTAGCCACCTCCCCATAAGGATTTCGTAGGATTTACCTCCGTAGTTATTCCTTATGGATTCTTGTGCTCCCGAAGTCCGACCTTTTACTTGATGTTCTAGATATCAAACCATAATTATCTATGGATTGCGCTAGCACATCAAGGAGAACATTAGAAGCGGAGTGCTAAATGTCTCTCGGTCGATCATCCAGATTTTATTTCCTTGGACCCGCCAAGGGTGAAATCTGAGAAAGTGTTATCTTCCTTTGCATCTGCATCTTCCACCGGTATTCATCAGGGTAGTAAGTTGTGTGGCCAGGACCCTTGACACGGATGTTGGTAAAACCTTGATGATTGTGGAAATGCTCAAGTTATTGAGAGCACGCACAAGCGCTACGTGTTATCCTCGGCACTAGCTGGGTTTGCTCTCAGTTTCCTCGGAAATGCTATGACCTATTCAAACAGTGAATTCACTCTCTGTTGTTGGGTTCCTCCCCAGTTACCAGAATCATTCCCAGCATTTGCATTTTGTTCCTAGCTTGCACCGCCAATGTGCCATTCTACCATGGGTCTCTTCCATCTCCGGTGATAAGCAAATTCATCCATTACGTTGTCTTCAACAAGGTAATCCACATCATCCAAGTACGAGTATGCCATTCTACCGACCCCCGCCAATCGATTGCTGTGATTTGCCTTCGGCTGATATAGAGAGTTTCAATGATCTCGGTATCAAAGGTAATTCTTTTTGCCACTTAAGATAATAATCTACGAATCACCCTTCTCCAGGATGTTTCGTCGTGGTATCATGGCAATTCAACTCCTCGCTATGTTGACAACCGATCGCCACATTCTTAAGTCTGGAATTGTTGTCTACCTAGTGAACCTCGTCACCTGCTCCACTCCATCCTTCTAGAGGTATGCTTCGTCTCTCAGCTCGAGAGATGTTGCTATGTCACATTCCGGGAGTTAATCCTGAGTTGTTCGACCTTCGAGAAGACCGATCCTTCCAGAGTTTTCCTTTCCTCTTCTTGTCATGATTAGCTGGAGTTCTCAGAGCAAGACGACAAGACAAAGATGGTGTTCAAATCAACGTTCATTTGAAGTGCAACCTGGATCATGAAGATTGTACTAGTTTGCGTTTTCCCTTCGTCTTACCCTACCCTTGAATCTCGGGTCGAGATTCTTGTTTAGTGGGGGTGAGTTGTCACATCCCTAGTTCTGGCCTGTCCTATGCCTGCTTCCATCTGAGCATCATGTTTAAATTTTTGAAACCTGAACTGAGGAATTTTGGAAGCCTCAAAAACTTAAATAAAAAAAGGGCAAAAACCCTAAAAATCTCATTCATTGCTCCAAAATGCTCTTCTTAAATGCTTGATAATTTTTGGTAAGGGTTCTGGTCCCAACCAAAATATTGAACATTTTTAAGGAATTATTTTTGGGACTTTGGATTTAATTCATTAGCTATTTGAATTTGAATTATATTCATATAATTAGAATATAATTTCAAATACCCCTGATATATTTTATAAGCTTTTGGAAAAGTCCATCTAGCAATATAAAATATTCAGAGGAGTTTTTGGCATTGTTTGAATTATTTTAAATTCAAAACAGTGGCAAAATAAATTAAATAAAACAAAACAGAAGAAAAAAATAAAAAGAACAGAGGCCTACCTGGGCCGCTTACCTGTAGCCGGCCCAGCTGGCCAGCCCATCTGGCCGGCCCAGCCCACCTCCTCCCCCCCCCCCCTTGTCATCTTCCTCCTTTGCCAGGAGGACGAACAGAGGCGAGGCGTGGCGCGCGCCCGAGAGGCCTCGGCCACCTCCTGCTTCCCCCTGGACACCTCCTGCTTCCTCTCGTCGCCCTGGACCCCGTCCGCGACGCCACGCACCCTCCCAGGCCTCGCACTCTCCCCGTGCCTTCTTCCCCCTTTCTCTAGCTCCCTCTCTCCTCCACCGAGCGGAGCCCCGTCGCCACCGACGCCGTTCGCCGCGGCCACCACCACCCTCTCGCCTCCCCGACGCCTCCCAGAGCTCCGCTGTTCCGCCCTCGTCCTCCTCATCGTCTCACGCGACCAGAAGGGCCCCGAGCAGCCGCCATCGACATCGTCTTCAAGCTTCGGCCCCGGCGCCCTTCTCCGTCAATTCGGCCACTCCGGCACGCCCCCGAGCCCACTAACCCTCCCTACAGCTCTGCAGTGAGCCTCCGTGCAGAACCCCTCTCTTTCCCCTCGCGTTTGCGAGCTCTAGGCCATAGCTCCGCCGCGGCCGAACTCCGGTCGCCGCTGACCTCATCGCCGCCGTCACTGCAGCCACTGGAGCTCCCACCCGAGTGCACCATCGTGCTCAGAACATTTCCACGAGCCCATTGCCTGCCGCAGCTTGCCCTTTCACGCTCCCTAGTGGTCGCCCGTGTCTTACCCGAGCTCCGGCGGCCGCAACCGAGCTCGCCGTCGTCAGCTCCGGCCTCCCCACGACCTAGCAACCGCACCGCTCGACGCACGGGAGAAAGGGCTCTCCAACGAGCCCAAGCACGGCCTCGTCCGTGCCCTGTAGCATGTTTCCGACGGTCGCCACCGTCCCGGACCTCGCCGGCGTCGAGACGCCGGTGGGGTTGACCCACTTGACCACGGCGGAACCCCCCTGGGTCGATGACAGGTGGGGCCAGCCCCTGTTAATTAGTTTAGGTGTTATATTAGTTAACACTAATTAAGTTAGTTAATTATTTAAGCCACTGACATGTGGGCCCAGCCCTGCTGACATTTTCGTTAGTATTAGTTTAACCCTAATCAACCCGGTTAACTAACCTGTGTTACTGACGTGTGGACCCCACACATCAGGTTTGACCAGCAGCAGCGTCTGTTGACCTGCTGACGTCACGGTGACGCACTACTGACGCAGTAAATGTTTCTGGAATTTAGATAATTCTTAAATGATTTATTAATTCCAGAAAATGCCTAAAACTTCTAAAATTCATAGAAATTCAACCGTAACTCCAAATTAAATAATTTATATATGAAAAATTATCAGAAAAATTCAAGGAATCCATCTGTACCATTTTCATGCATGTTAGAACAACTTATAGCTGCTGTTTAGCACAAATCAATTAAATGGCATTTGAATAATCACATATGGAGTTTGAATTTGAATCTTGTATTCAAACCAACTTCATTTAATCTGTTGCTAGTTGCATTAGCCCAAAACACATTCATTTTGCCATGTCATGATCATGCATCATATTGTGCATTGCATTGATTGTGTTCCCTTCTGTGTTGCCGGTATTTGTCCCCTCTCGATAGACGTGATACCGATGATGTGATCGTTGACACTGATGAAGACTCAATGTTATCTTCAGAAGTGCCAGGCAAGCAAAACCCCCTTGTTCATTCCGATAAAATCCCACTCTCTCGCTCCTGCTCTTTTTTACTGCATTAGGACAACAACGACATATTTGTTACTTGCTGCGGTAGCTGAACCCCTTTATCCTTTGCATGACCTGTCATTGCCACAGTAAATAGATGAAACCAACTAGCATGAGTAGGAGTTGTTTGAGCCCTGATGTGCCTACTCATTCATGATTGTTTGTCATGCCTGCTACTGCTTAGAGTTGTGTCAGGTCTGATTCATCGGGGATGAATCAGAGGCGTGTGAACATGTCCCAATGTGTGTGAGCTAAGTGTGTGAACACGATTTGGTAAAGGTAGCGGTGAGAGGCCATGTAGGAGTACATGGTGGGTTGTCTCATTGCAGCCGTCCTCAGGAACTGAGTTCTGTGTTTGTGATCCATGACCAGCTACTACCACACATTGGAATGCTTAAGTGCCCCTCTCGACTTATTAATCAACTTGATCTCTGTCCAAGAGTTGCAACTAGTTTCTGGTGTTTGTAGGTAGTGTTAGTAGTCTACCAAGTGGCACCCGGTACAGGTGGGCTTGGGACAGACTAGGCACAGTGGCACGGTGTACCAAGTGGCACCCGGTTGGTGGGCTTGGGAACCCTGCTCACATTGTTTGGGGCCGTAAGCGACACCCCGGCTGGATCTCCTTGCGGATGGAACCCGAATAGGCGATAAACCTGGACTAGAGACTTGTTCGGTTAGTCAGGTCGTGGCCGACTCCCTCGCCCGGCTTCCGCTTGAAGGTTGCCGAGGTACATGACGTGTACAGGGCGATAAGTGGTGAAAGCGTGTGTGAAGAAGTACACCCCTGCAGGGTTAACATCATCTATTCGAATAGCCGGATTCCTCGGATATGGAAACTTGGACCCCTTGCATAGTTCATAGACAAGTGAAAGTGGATACTCTAAAATACGCAAGATAAGCGTGAGTGCTATGGATGGCGTTCTCGTAGGGAGACGGGAGCGGATCCATAGTGGTGTATTGGTTGGTGAATATGTGGACTCGTGTGCGCCACCTCAAAAGAGTTACTTGCAGTCGTAGTTCAGGATAGCCACCGAGTCAAAGCTGGCTTGCTGCAGTTAAACCCCACCATCCCTTGTTGATGATGATGCATATGTAGATAGTTCTGATGTAAGTCTTGCTGGGTACATTTGTACTCATGTTTGCCTATTTTATGTTTTTGCAGAGAGACTTCAGTCTAACTAGTATTTCCGCGTGGTCTTCGACGTTTAGCTTGATACCTCAGCTACGATCTTGTGCCCTCGGCAGGATCTGATAGATAGTCAGGCTTTTCAGCCTTTTCCATTTATAGATGTCTGTACTCAGACATGATAGCTTCCGCTTGTGCTTTGATTTGTATGCTCTGATTGTTGGGTCATGAGACCCATGTTTGTAATATCTCGCTCCTCGGAGCCTAATGAGTAAAATACTTGAGTCGTAGAGTCATGTTGTGATGCCATGTTGTATTTGCACATATCGAGCATATTGTGTGTATGTTATTGAAATGCTTGGTATGTGTGGGATCTGACCATCTAGTTGTTTATCTTTAGTAGCCTCTCTTACCGGGAAATGTCTCCTAGTGTTTCCACCGAGCCATGGTAGCTTGCTACTGCTCCGGAACACTTAGGCTGGCCGGCACGTGTCCTTCTTCGTTCCTGTGTCTGTCCCTTCGGGGAAATGTCACGCGATGAATACCGGAGTCCTGTTAGCCCGCTACAGCCCGGTTCACCGGAGTCCTGCTAGCCCGGTGCTACAGCCTGGATTCACTCGCTGATGACCGACACGTTCGATGCTGGGTCATGGATGCCTGTCCCTGTAAGTCTGTGCCACTTTGGGTTTACGACTAGCCATGTCAGCCCGGGCTCCTTATCATATGGATGCTAGCGACACTGTCATATACGTGTGCCAAAAGGCACAAACGGTCCCGGGCTAAGGTAAGGCGACACCCGTGGGAATACCGTGCGTGAGGCCGCAAAGTGATATGAGGTGTTACATGCTAGATCGATGTGGCATTGAGTCAGGGTCCTGACAGTCGGCTTCTCCCTCTTCGGTCAAGGACCGAAAAGTGTTATGTACTCCATCGGTCGAGAATATCGACGGTGTTTCCAATAACCAGGCAATCAGGCCATAAGGCTGTAACAGACAAAGCGCGCTCAGGGAACTTATGCTATATTACCGTGAAGTGTAAGAAGCATCTTCGAAGAAAATAGTACCCCCACCGATACCTTTCTTCGGTGCTCATTGTTATTATGAGACTTGTGCAATAGATTTTTTGTACTCATGAGTTCCGTTGTGTGCCGACCATGATTGAAAACAATAAGAGCGCTAGCTTTCGGCTTCACCCAGTCTGAGGTCAGAGCTCGGAGGACCCGGTCGTGACAATCGCAGAGGTGCTCCCTTTACTCCCTAGCCGAACAATCGGGAACGTAGGGGTAAGCACAGGAGCCAGGCAACCCAGCTTGCAAATCGCTTAAGTCAATATGGTGCATATTGTGGCGTAATACACGAACAAGGAACGAAGCCGTACAAGTATAATCATATGCAAGAGGAAAAGCTTCATAAAGGAAGCCCCCAAATGAATTGGGTCCTTGAATTTGTGCATCACAAACAAAGTTTGGACAAGGAAATTTTTACAAACAACTTTTCTCCAAAAAAGTATAATGCTTGGTCGAACCGAACACAAGTAAAAAATTTAAAACTTGGAGTATGAAGGCAACTTAGCTGGTTAATGTGTTCGGTATTGACGACGTGGTCCGAGCTTGATGCGGGACAAGGTTCCATCCCCCAAGCCGGTCCCGAGGTGGCGGAGCAAAGAGCTTGGCACTCCGAAATGGTGACATAGCATGGTCAATGCAGGCCGGCCGAGTGATGCCGAAGTCCCCGGCATGGGGTAATGAAGTGTTGACGAAGCCCCCCGTCCAGCCGAGGTGACGCCAAAGGATATAGTCCGCCTGGATCATTTTCCTGTGCCACATAAAATAGTGCAAACCGGAGATAATAGTAATAATAATAATAATAATAATAATAATAATAATTCATTGCATAATTAATAGTTTATGCAAAGTGAGTAATAAAAGAAATATGGCCTGGCGCCAAAGTCAATGTCGATGCAGGGCGTCGGCGTGATGCGGTAAGGGCGTGGCAAAGCCTAAATTCACAGGTCGGTCCGAGTTTTGGATGCGGCATTAGCCGGACTATGTACGGAGACTGACCGGACCACCATGCGACCTCGTTAATGCGGACACCATTTGATAGACCTATTTACATATGATGGACAAACCAGAGTAATAATTCCTTGGGAAAAATTGAACCCAAACAAGCAAAAAATACTAGGATTAATAGCACCTGGTTTATTTGTTGTAGCAATCCGAAGGAAGGTGATTCCCATTGGGACTCGATCCGCACACCCGTTATCGGAGTAGGTTGATGAAGAGATGATGAAGCCCTCGGTCCAGCCGAGATGTTGAAGTAGGTCGATGTGATGGACACCGGCTCGGAGGAGCAATAGTGCGGCCTTGCCGATGCAGTTCGTGACGCGGTCAATGCCGGCTTGATGAAGTGACCGTGCGGCGATGCCGGTGTGCCCGCTTCGTGTAACTCGTGGGGCGGCGATGTTGGTGATGATTTATTCTTTGCGATGCCGAACTGTTGTTTAGCTTGCCGAGGTGATGATCCGAAGAAGTTGAGCTCGGCTCAATAAAGTGACGACGTGTCTAGCGCAGGTCGGCAGCCGTGGAGCAATATTGCCGGACTGGTTTGACACCAGCATGATATTGAATATCATGTTCAAAAGATTTTAAAGTTAGTGGGATATGTTCGGGAACAAAACACAATACCCCATACAAAACTTCCTTCAAAAGGGATGTCCGAAATCCCGTTCATAAAAAAGATGAACTCGGGTCGGATTCGTTTTCGCGCAGAAAACAGATCCGAAAAGTGATGCACTAATCGGAAGGTTCTCGGAATTTGGACGGTAGGATTGAGCTGAAATTTTGAGAAGTGGTAGATATAGGAATTCCACAGCCGATCAACGGTTGGATCTTCCAAAGGACATCTGAGCTAGAAGCTGGACATCACGCCCTAAACTCGTCCAGATTCCCGTCCAGATTTGACACGGCTCTGGTATATTATAGATTGCCAGAGATTCCTCCATCGGAACTCAATGAAATTTTGCATGGTCTTTGAAGACTCAATTCCGCACAATTCCACCAAAGGGATCGTCAAAGCGATGCTCTAAGAGGTGGTGGCAATGGATACAAGTTCGCTGTTTGGAAAAACAGCACGGTCGCTTGAGGGCAATGTTGACGTTGAGCCCCCAAGCTCCATAGATGATTCCTCCGTGATCTTGATAGAGATCGGAGTTGATGTTTGATGAAGGCCCTTGTCCGAACATGGTGATCCGAACACGGGGCACAATTCTTGGTCGAACCAAGGTGACCAGTCGAGCTGGTGACGAAGATGCCGAAGTCGCAGTTGATCTATAGGCGAGCCATCGATCCTTTTGTCGATCACATAGCGGAACTCTCAATGAAAGCACCAATGTCGGTGTCAAAACCGGCGGATCTCGGGTAGGGGGTCCCGAACTGTGCATCTAGGATCGATGGTAATAGGAGACAGGGGACACGAAGTTTTACCCAGGTTCGGGCCCTCTTGATGGAGGTAAAACCCTACGTCCTGCTTGATTAATATTGATGATATGGGTAGTACAAGAGTTGATCTACCACGAGATCGTAGAGGCTAAACCCTAGAAGCTAGCCTATGGTATGATTGTATGTATATATGATCTATCAACTAGCCTGGCCCTGGTTTATATAATGCACCAGAGGCCTAGGTTAACACGAGTCCTAGCCAAATACGCCGGTGGGGAGAAATCCTTGTCTTGATCGCCAAGTCTTGTGGAATCTTCCTTGTATGCGGCAGTTGTCTGAACTGGCCCATGAGTATACGGCCACGGGGGTCCTCGGCCCAATCTATCAGATCGGGAGATGACGTGTTGAGTACCCCCTAGTCCAGGACACCGTCACCCACCTGTCTCCTAGGTGGTCGCAACCTGCCCTGTCGCTCCGCCACAAAGTAACCATTAGGGGGCTGTCGGGAACCCAGGCCCACCACTGCCTGGGTGGAACCACCTTCCCCTTCAGCCCCCATCTCCGAAACATCAACATAAATATGTAATAGTATAGTATATACCCGTGATCACGACCCAGTAGTATAGCATGGCAGACGGACAAGAGTGTAGGGCCACTGATGTAATACTAGCAACCTATACTAAGCATTAGGATAGCAGGTAAATGTATCAACAATTAGAAACAATGATAGGCTATGCAATAGAATAGGAGCTATCGAATCAACAATAGTAACAAACCTAATGCAAGAATAAGAGAGAAGAGAGTGGGCGATATCTGGTTGATCAAAGGGGGTTTGCTTGCCTGGTTGCTCTACAGACAGAAATGGGCCCTTGAAGGTGAAGTAGTTGATCACTGGTTCAACCAGGGTCTCGGGGTCTACCGGAAAGAAGTAACGGAGGGGAACACAATAAATAACAGTGCAATCAAAGCATCACAAAGCATAACATGGCATTGCGCAATGCTAGGGGTGACCTAACACAGGAATAGGTGATACCGGTGAAGGGGGAAAAGATCCAGGAAAGTGTTCTCGGTGTTTGACATTTTTGGGCAGATAAAATTGAGGCGGATTGTTTCATGTTCTCTATGCTAGAGACGCGTGGCGGACGAACAGACAGTGTATTCGGATTCGTCATGTTTTTTTGAGCAACTTTCATGTATAAATTATTTTCATCCGAGTTACAGTTTATTTTCTATTATTTTCTATAGTTTTAAACATTTTTCTGAAATAGTGGAATTTTGTAATTGATTTTTAATCCAAATTGACCAAGTCAACTTGGCTGGTCAAAAGCAGAGGTGGTGGCCCACATGTCACTGTTTTTTAATTTCCAAAAGATTTATCTAATCTAAATAGGTGGACCCATATGTCATCCACACATTATACTAATTAAGCAATTTAACTAATGTACCTAATCCTAGACTAATCTAATGGGTTGCCCCCTGGACAAAGGTAGCAGCTGCAGCCGTAGTAGCCATGGGCGGGCAGCAGCCTCTGTATGCGAGCAGCAGCAGCAGCCGGCGATTAGCAGCAACAGCTAGCAAGCACACGCATTAGAGCAAGCAGCAATAGAGCAAGCAGTACAGGGGAGTAGCAGCGCATTAGCAAGAGCAGTACGCGCCAGCAACCTCATGCAACACGTACGTGAGGAGGTGGTAGGCGACGGGGCAGTAGAGGCGGACGGTGCGCCGGCTCGCAGAGGCGGGCGCCGGCGTGATGCGCGGGACGTGGGCGAGGTGATGAGCAGCGGCATCATCGCGAGTGGGGCAAGCGACACAGCGGCATGCAGCAACCAAGAGCAGCGGCAGCAAAAGCAACTAACAGCAGGGGCAGCACCTAGCTCGGCCAGGAGCGGCCGTGGGCGACGTGGGCTAGCGAGGCACGATCGCGGCGGGACAGGGCCGGAGCACGGCGGACGCGGACAGAGGGCACGGCCACGGCGTGAGGTGCAGGCACAACAACATGTAGCCGAGGTCATGGGGTGGCAGCATATGGCGTGAATCGAATCGGGACCGGGAAGGAGGGGATCCGGAGGAGAAGCTCACCACAGAGCCTGAGGGCGTGGTTGGGGAGGCCAAGGACGAGGGGATGGTGTAGATCGACAGCGAGATGGCGGCAGACGGGCGAAAAAGACAAAAGACGATGTCGGCAATGGAGCTCCCTGGTTGATGCGGCGTCCAGAACGGGTGAAGATGACCATGGTGGACCTCGTAGACGTGCTCCCATGGCGCGGGAACCCCGGTGGCTATGGTATCGACGAACGCAGCGGCGACTATGGTCTCGGGCGCGGCTCAATTTGGTGGAGAAGGCGCGAGGGGAAAACGAAGGGAGCTAGAGTTCGTCGAGGGTTCCTGGTGGCCTTCTTGTCCTCTTCTCGATTCCCTGTAGCAGCACGCGTCGAGCATCCGTGCCATGGCGACCGGGATGCATGACACACACAGGAGAGAGAGCGTTAGGTAGGGGATGGAGCAGTGTTGGGCTGGGCTTGACTCTGTAGTGGTTGGGCCTATTAGACTTAGAGATATTCACGTCATGTAATCTCAACTACCATCTCTATCTTTCCTCTCCCGTTTAACCTCCTATCTCTATCCCGCTGGATCCTTGCGATCGGTGGGCTTCTTGTACGCCAAGGCAGAGGCTGTTTCTGCCCACAGTCAATATATACCCGCGGCTCCTCTATGGAGGAGTAGGAACGCTTCCATCGATCCAATCTAACATGGTATACAGAGCCAAGTCTCTTCCTATCGTCTAGCAAAACCAAAACCCTAAACACCCTTCCATCGCCATGTCCATGAGCTCAAGCACCGTCGGCCTCAACCTAGGAGCTCCACCAACAGAGAAGCTCGCAAGGGGGAACTACCTCCTGTGGAAGGTGCAGGTCATCCGGCACTGCGAGGCGTGCAAGTGACTGGCCTCCTCGACAGCAGCGACGCCGCACCGCCAAAGACCACAGAAGTCGCCAAGGCGGATAAAACCACGACCATTGAGCCCAGCCCTTTGTACGGCCCGTGGTTGTCGAAGGATCAGCAGGTTCTGAGCTACCTGTTGAACTCGCTCACGCAGGAAATTCTTGCACAAGTCATCGGTAAGGACAGCACCTTTGATCTGTGGACTGCTCTTACCACAATATTCACTACACAGTCACAATCCCGCATAACCAATCTACGGATGGCCATCTCCAACACCAAGAAGGGCAACATGTCGAGCAACGCCTTCATCGCCAAGATGAAGAACCTCGGGGACGAGCTAGCTGCGGCTGGGCGTCCGGTGACCGATCCAGAGATGGTGGACTACATATTGGCTGGCCTTGATCGGGACTATGATCCTATCGTGGCGGCAATCGGCGTAATCAAGAACTCCATCATCGTCGACGACCTCTTCGTGCAGATTTCTACGTTCGATCAGCGCATGGAGATGCTGGGGGACGGACCAGCAGGCTTCCGCTCCTCTGCCAACGCCGTCTACAGGGGGCGCAGGCAGTCCCGTGGCAGGGGAGGCCGTGGTCGAAGCACCAGAGGAGGACGCGGTCGAGGGAACCGCCCTTCTTCCTCTCCTGGCCGCGGTGGTGGTGGCGGCTATCAGCAGCAACGGCTTCGTCCCCAACCACAGCAACAACAGCAGCAAGAAGGAGACTATCCAGAGTGCCAGATCTGCTACAAGTTTCATGCCGGTGGCACAAGAGCTTGCTGGCATCACTATGATGATGATCATGAGGAGAAGAAGGCAGCCAACCTCGTCACCAACAACTACGGCATTGACACTAACTGGTATGCCGACTCCGGTGCTACTGAGCACATCACCGAAGAACTTGACAAGCTGACAATGCGGGAAAGGTATCATGGCGGTGATCAGATACACACGGCAAGTGTAACTGGTATGGACACTACTCATGTTGGAAAATCAATTGTTAAAACCACCGTAAAAGATTTACATCTTAATAATGTCTTACATTTTCCACATGCTTCCAAAAATCTCATTTATGTTCATCGTTTTGCTCTTGACAACAACGTTCTCATAATATTTTATCCCTACTCTTTTGTGATCAAGGACTTGGCAACGAGGAAGGTCATACTTAGAGGAAAGTGTGAGGGAGGCCTATATCCACTCATATCATCTTCATCTTCATCATGGTCGAATAAACAAGCGTTGAGTGTCACCAAACCTTCCTCGGCAAAGTGGCATAGTCGTCTTGGTCATCCCTCCTCAGTCATAGTTAAACATGTCCTTAGCAAGAATAATCTTCCCTATGAGTCTAGTGTTGAGTCAATTTGTGATGCTTGCCAGCAAGCTAAGAATCATCAGCTACCTTATCCTATATCTACAAGTGTATCCGCTGCTCCATTGCAGTTAGTTTTTTCAGATGTATGGGGACCAGCTCCCACATCAGTTGGCAGATTTTCCTATTATGTTAGTTTAATTGATGATTATAGCAAGTTCACTTGGATCTATTTGCTAAAGAAACGATCTGATGTTTTTCAAGTGTTTCTCAATTTCCAAAACCTTGTTGAACGCCAACTAGACTCAAAGATTCTTGCTATGCAAAACGACTGGGGTGGTAAGTATGAAAAACTAAATTCTTTCTTACAAAAGATTGGAATTTCTCACCATGTTTCTTGCCCCCATGCTCACCAACAGAACGGGTCGGCTGAACCCAAACACCGCCATGTTGTTGAGGTAGGACTACCACTACTAGCCAATGCTTCCATGCCCCTCAAATTTTGGGATGAAGCCTTTCTCACTGCCACATATCTCATAAATATTCGACCGAGCAAAGTCATCAAATTTGAGAGTCCCATCACACGTCTTTTTGGTGTCAAACCAGACTTCAAATCTCTTCGAGTATTTGGTTGTGCATGTTGGCCAAATCTAAGACCATACAACACACGCAAACTTGCGTTTTGTTCCAAAAAATGTGTGTTTTTGGGATATAGCCCTATGCACAAGGGAGTAAAGTGTCTAGATGTTCCCACAGGCCGAGTTTATATATCTCGCGATGTTGTGTTTGATGAATTCGTTTTTCCGTTTGAATGTCTACATCCCAATGTCGGCGCTCTCCTTCGTCAAGAGATTATTCTTCTTCCAACCACACTTCGAGATTCTGATCACGGGGGAAACAATTCCACTAACCAACATGATGATAATACTCCTACTGGAACCAGCCCTTGTCTTCCGTGTGTGTAGGTCTCTGAAGAAAATGGAGTTCAAAATGGTCAAAATGATCAAAATGATCAAAATCTTGTCCAAAACGATGCTATATTTCATGTGCAAGAAGAGGACGAAGCTGACGCGGCGAACGAGGACGATCTGGCGGTGCCTGCCACCCCTGCGCGCCAATCCTCCTCGGATTGGGCGCGGATATCCGCCCCGGATCGCGAGCCAGTCAGTTTGCATGGCCAGGTGCGGGCGAATTAATCCGCGGCCGCCACGCCTCCACGCGGGGAATCCTCCTCGAACGGCTCGCGCATGCAGCCAACCGCGAGGCACGACCTGCACACGCGCCCGACAGGCTCATCTGGCACAGGATCTTCTGCGGCAAATGACGGTGCGGTGCCGAATGAGCTAACCACACCCGTGGCCACTGGATCCGGTGTGGCATCTCCCGATTCCTCTCCAGGGTCTTCTGCGACCAGCAATGTCGTGCGCCAGCGTGTACAGCAGCCTCCACCAACCACATCAAGAGTTACAACTCGGCTACAAAAAAGGTATTAAAAATCCAAAAATAAGAACTGATGGCACTATTCCATATGGCATGTTGTGCATTTCAGGCGAGCCAACAAAATTGGATGACGCACTTGGAGATCAGAAGTGGAAAAAGGCTATGGATGAGGAACATACAGCCTTAATGAGAAACAAAACATGGCACTTGGTGCCAAACCGGAAAGGTAAAAACATTATTGATTGTAAATGGGTGTATAGGATCAAGAAAAAGGCAGATGGCTCCATTGACAGGTATAAAGCACGTCTCGTTGCTAAAGGTTTTAAGCAGCGTTATGGTATTGATTATGAGGATACATTTAGCCCTGTGGTAAAAGCTGCAACCATCAGACTTGTGCTAGCTATTGCTGTGTCTAGGGGATGGAGCCTAAAGCAGCTAGACATACAGAATGCGTTTTTGCATGGTGTTCTGGAAGAGGAGGTCTACATGAGGCAACCACCAGGTTATGAAAACAAATAAAAACCTCATTATGTATGCAAACTTGACAAAGCTCTTTATGGTTTGAAACAAGCACCTAGAGCATGGTACTCCAGGTTAAGTATGCAGTTAAAACGTCTTGGCTTTATTGCATCAAAGGCTGACACATCTCTCTTCATATACAATAAGGCAAACACTGTTATCTTTGTGCTCATATATGTTCACGATATTATAGTTGCAAGCTCCTCTCAGAATGCTACAGATGCCATTTTGCATGATCTAAGCTCAGAACTTGCTTTAAAGGATCTTGGTGATTTGAGCTTCTTTTTAGGCATTGAAGTTAAAAAGGTTCAGGATGGTATAGTGTTGAAACAAGAAAAATATGCCACTGAACTCTTGGCTCGGATAGGAATGAAGGATTGCAAGGCATCACCCACACCATTATCTTCATCAGAACAATTGTTAGCATACGAAGGGGAGCTACTTAAGGAGGAAGAAAGCACCAAATATAGAAGTGTTGTTGGAGCCTTGCAATACTTAACCTTGACACGACCAGATATTTCTTTTACTGTTAACAAAGTATGTCAATACCTACATGCTCCCACTTCTGTTCATTGGACAGCTGTTAAGAGGATCATTCGGCATGTCAAGCACACTGTAGGTTTGGGACTTCATTTTAGATGGTCCAACTCTACACTTGTTAGTGCTTTCTCTGATGCAGACTGGGCAGGTTGCAGCGATGATAGAAAATCAATAGGTGGTTTTGCTATTTTCTTTGGTTCTAATCTTATTTCTTGGAGTGCCAGGAAACAAGCAACAGTCTCAAGGTCAAGTACTGAGGCCGAGTACAAATCATTGGCAAATGCTACTGCTGAAATTATTTGGCTTGAATCTTTGCTTGAAGAATTGGGTGTGAAGCAACACCGAATTTCATGCCTATGGTGTGATAATTTGGGTGCCACTTATTTAAGTGCTAATCCTGTCTTTCATGCCAGAACCAAGCATATTGAGATAGACTTTCACTTTGTACGAGAAAGGGTTGCAGAAAAGAAGCTGGAGATCCGCTTCATTCCTTCCAGAGATCAAGTGGCCGACGGATTCACTAAAGCTCTACCGTACAAGCCATTTGAAGCATTCAAGAACAATCTTAATTTAGGATAGGTAGTTCAGATTAAGGGAGGGTGTTAGACTTAGAGATATTCACGTCATGTAATCTCAACTACCATCTCTATCTTTCCTCTCCCGTTTAACCTCCTATCTCTATCCCGCTGGATCCTTGCGATCGGTGGGCTTCTTGTACGCCAAGGCAGAGGCTGTTTCTGCCCACAATCAATATATACCCGTTGCTCCTCTATGGAGGAGTAGGAACGCTTCCATCGATCCAATCTAACATGGCCATGGTGCATAAAGGCTTTTCCTATTTTACTTTTATTCGTTTCTAATTTGTATTTCTCTTCTATAGTAAAAATATTTATCTAAAGCTAATATTTAGCACACAAATACTAGGTAATGATTTGAAGCAGCACACAAATACTCAAATTAATTTGGAACAATTTAAATATTTGTTTACTTTTTTAAAAGCATTCAAATAATTGTTTTTGCTAGTGTTTTATTCATTTTAGAGTTTTTAAACAATTCAAAAAATGTGGCTTCTTCACCATAATTATCTACGCAATATTTGGTTCACTCCGAACATTTTAGTTTAAATATTGGAAAACTTTTATTGTTTGCTTGATTTCGAATTTGAATTTGAATCGATTTCGAACTAATGCGAGATTGGCAACAGTAATCGAAGTGACCTGGCATCATTAGCAGAGAATTACTGTAGCTTAATTATCTGGGCGTCACATTGTTCTATATTGATTCCAGTTTCAACTGAAATAAACAGTTATGTTCTCATGCCATGCACATTATAAGTGTTGCTATTGTTGTGTAGTTTCCCACACTTATATTCTGTATATGCTGCTTTGTCTTAAATAGATATGATTTGAACTGTCTTTATCTTGATTTGGCAACATAGACTAGAATGATATAGACCATACAGTGACCATACTACATAGATATATGTATGTTTCATGTTGTTATCCTGTCCACCTTACTACTGAACTGGTTACCAAAATGAGTTTCATATACAACATGGTAAACATGTGATGTGTTTGTTTGTTTCTCTTTTAGAATGCGGATAAAATATTGGAGAGAAGTACCTCGTTATGTGATACGTCTCTGTTGTATCTATAATTTTTGATTGTTCCATGTCAATATTATACAACTTTCATATACTTTTGGCAACTTTTTATACTATTTTTGGGACTAACATATTGATCTAGTGCCCAGTACCAGTTCCTGTTTGTTGCATGTTTTTTGTTTCATAGAAAATCCATATCAAATGGATTCCAAACGGGATAAAAACTTACGGAGATTTTTTGGAATATATGTGATTTTTGGGAAGAAGAATCAACGCGAGACGATGTCCGAGGGGGCCACGAGGCAGGGGGCGTGCCCCTGACCCTCGTGGCCACCTCGTAAGGCGATTGGTGCCCTTCTTTCGCCACAAGAAAGCCAATATCCAGATACAAATCGTGTTAAAATTTCAGCCCAATTGGAGTTACGGATCTCCAGAAATATAAGAAACGGTGAAAGGCCAGAATCTGGAACGCAGAAACAGAAAGAGAAAGAGAGGAAGATCCAATCTCGGAGGGGCTCTCGCTCCTCCACCGCCATGGAGGCCATGGACCAGGGGAAACTCTTCTCCCATCTAGGGAGAAGGTCAAGGAAGAAGAAGAAGAAGGGGGGCTCTCTCCCCCTCTCTCCCGATGGCGCCGAAACGCCGCTGGGGCCATCATCGTGTGACGGCGATCTACACCAACACCTTCGTCATCTTCACCAACATCTTCATCACCTTCCCCCATCTATCTATAGCGGTCCACTCTCCCGCAACCCACTGTACCCTCTACTTGAACATGGTACTTTATGCTTCATATTATTATCCAATGATGTGTTGCCATCCTATAATGTCTGAGTAGATTTTCATTGTCCTATCGATAATTGGTGCATTGCTATGATTGGTTTAATTTGCTTGTGGTTATGTTGCTGGCCTTTGGTGCCCATCATATGAGCGCGCGTGTGGGTCACACCATAGAGTTAGTTGTATGTTGATAGGACTATGTATTGGAGGGCAAGAGTGACAGAAGCTTCAACCTAGCATAGAAATTGATGCATACGGGATTGAAGGGGGACCAATATATCTTAATGCTATGGTTGGGTTTTACCTTAATGAACGTTAGTAGTTGCGGATGCTTGCTAATAGTTCCAATCATAAGTGCATAGAATTCCAAGTCAGGGATGACATGCTAGCAGTGGCCTCTCCCACATAAAACTTGTTATCGGTCTAGTAAAGTAGTCAATTGCTTAGGGACAATTTCGCAACTCCTACCACCACTTTTCCACACTCTCTATACTAACTTTATTGCTTCTTTACCTAAAACAGCCCCTAATTTTTATTTACGTGCTCTTTATATTCTTGCAAACCTATCCCGTTACACGTAAAAAGTACTTCTAGTTTCATACTTGTTCTAGGTAAAGCGAACGTTAAGCGTGCGTAGAGTTGTATCGGTGGTCGATAGAACTTGAGGGAATATTTGTTCTACCTTTAGCTCCTCGTTGGGTTCGACGCTCTTACTTATCAAAATAGGCTACAATTGATCCCCTATACTTGTGGGTTATCAAGACCTTTTTCTGGCGCCGTTGCCGGGGAGTTATAGCGTGGGGTGAATATTCTCATGTGTGCTTGTTTACTTTATCACTAAGTAGTTTTTATTTTGTGCTCTTGTTTTCTATCTTTAGTTATGGGTAGGAAACACAAAATACCAAAAAAATAGTGGTACCTACTGAACCAATGGTTGAAGAACCACTCAAAATCTATCACACTACTGAAGCTTTTTACTTGGATCATCTTCGACCCCTATGTGCTCGGGCTGAAACCCCAACTAGCCTAGTTGAGGGAAAATCTTTAGATGAGCATGCTTGTTATGTGCGACACTACATATCTGAAAAAGGGAAACTTTTACTGGATCAAATTCATCGTTTGCAGTGTTATGCTTGGAATTTATGTGAAATATATGATTGTACTTGTTGTTCTAAAGATCCTAAGAAACGCCTTCCTTACCAATGTGAGTGTAGTGATAATGGAATCGTATCTTCGTATACTAAGGGTGTTTATAATTACTATGATGTTCGACAAATTGAAGAATTTGTTGCTTTTAGGGGTACTTGTGAAATTGCCTCTTTTATTGAAGAGTGTGATACTGCTCTCTACAAATCTGAAAATTTGGCCATACTTAAATATTGCTATGATAATTATGCTTCTAATCCTTATATTAAACCATATATTGAGGACTCCTCCGCTGTCTAAGAAGAGACTAATATTTTGCAGGAGTCTATGGAAGAAGAAATTAATGACATTGTGAGCTCATTGGATGAAAAAGATGAGGAGGAGAGCGAAGAACAAAAGGAGGAAGAGCAGATTGATCACCCGTTCCCACCATCTAATGAGAGTAATTCTTTATCCCATACATTGTTTAATTTCCCTTCGAATTTACCGAAGGATGAATGCTATGATGATTGTTATGATCCCGTTGATTCTTTTGAAATATCCCTTTTTGATGATGCTTGCTATGCTTGTGGCTAAGATGCCAATATGAATTATGCTTATGGAGATGAACTTGCTATAGTTCCTTATATTAAACATGAAATTGGTGCTATTGCACCCACGCATGATAGTCCTATTATCTTTTTTAATTCTCCCGACTACACTATATCGGAGAAGTTTGCCCTTATTAAGGATTATATTGATGGGTTGCATTTTACTACTACACATGATGACTTTGATAGATATAATATGCATGTGCTTGCTGCTCCTACTTGCAATTATTATGAGAGAGGAACTACATCTCCGCCTCTCCATGTTTCCAATATGATCAAATTGCAAGAAACTGTTTATACTATGCATTGGCCTTTACTATGTGTGCATGAATTGTTCTTTTATGACATGCCGATGCATAACAACGGAGTTAGACTTCGTTGTTGCATGATATATGTTACTTTGTGCTCACTACTAAATCACAAATTATTGTTAATTAAAATTGGCTTTGATATACCTTGGGATCCGGGTGGATCCATTACTTGAGCACCATATGCCTAGCTTAATGGCTTTAAAGAAAGCGCTGCCAGGGAGACAACCCGAAAGTTTTAGAGAGTCATTTATTTATGTTGTGTGCTTTTATAAAGTTAAAAAACAAAAATAATGTGCCAAGATTTTCCTTTAGGATGTTTACATTGCTTGTTGGTTTGTGCGGTGCAAAACAGAAACTTTGGTTGTAGTGCGCGATTTTACATTTTTTACCGGAACGTCAAAAGGTTCTGAAACGTTTTGAATTGTATTTCTATACAAATTGTTTATTTTTCCTAATTTTTCAGAACTGTTGGATTACCAGAATTATGGTGAATGTTCAAATTACTACAGACTGTCCTGTTTAAGACATATTCTATTTTTTGATGCATTGTTTGCTTGTTTTTATGAAACTATCGATTTCTATCAGTGGATTAAGCCATGGAAAAGTTATATTATAGTAGCTACAGTGCAAAAACAAAATATGAATTGGTTTGCAACAGTACTCAGAGTAGTGATTTGCTTTATTATACTAACGGATCTTACTGAGCTTTCTGTTGAGTTTTGTGTGGATGAAGTGATCAAAGATCGAGGAGGTCTCGATATGAGGAGAAGGAGGAGAGGCAAGAGATGAAGCTTGGGGATGCCCAAGGCACCCCAAGTAAATATTTAAGGAGACTCAAGCGTCTAAGCTTGGGGATGCCCCGGAAGGCATCTCATCTTTCTTCAACAAGTAACGGTATGTTTTTGGTTTTGTTTCGTTCATATGATATGTGCAAATCATGGAGCGTCTTTTGCATTTAGTTTTCAATTTTCTTTGATGCACCATGCTGGTATGAGATAGTCCATGGTTGATTTATAGAATGCTCTTTGCACTTCACTTATATCTTTTGAGTATAGCTTTATAGAATGCTTCATGTGCTTCGCTTATATCATTTGAAGTTTGGATTGCATGTTTCCCTACACATATAAAACCGCCATTTGTAGAATGCTCTTTTGCTTCACTTATATTTGTCAGAGTGTGGGCATATCTTTTGTAGAAAGAATTAAACTCTCTTGCTTCACGTATATCTATTTAGAGAGATGACAGGAATTGGTCATTCACATGGTTAGTCATTAAAACCTACATAAAACTTGTAGATCACTGAATAGTGTTTGATTCCTTGCAATAGTTTTGTGATATAAAGATGGTGATATTAGAGTCATGCTAGTGGGTAATTATGGATTGTAGAAATACTTGTGTTGAAGTTTGTGATTCTCGTAGCATGCACGTATGGTGAACCATTATGTAACGAAGTTGGAGCATGAGGTATTTATTGATTGTCTTCCTTATGAGTGGCGGTCGGGGACGAGCGATGGTCTTTTCCTACCAATCTATCCCCCTAGGAGCATGCACGTAGTACTTTGTTTCGATGACTAATATATTTTTATAGTAAGTATGTGAGTTCTTTATAACTAATGTTGAGTCCATGGATTATACGCACTCTCACCCTTCCATCATTGCTAGCCTCTTCAGTACCGTGCATTGCCCTTTCTCACCTTGAGAGTCGGTGCAAACTTCGCCGGTGCATCCAAACCCCGTGACATGTTACGCTCTATCACACATAAGCCTCCCTATATCCTCCGCAAAACAGACACCATACCTACCTATCATGGCATTTCCATAGCCATTCCGAGATATATTTCCATGCAACTTCCATCATCATCATATACATGACTTGAGCATTCATTGTCATATTGCTTTGCATGATCGTAAGATAGCTAGCATGAAGTTTTCATGGCTTGTCCGTTTTTTGATTTCATTGCTACGCTAGATCATTGCACATCCTGGTACACAGCCGGAGGCATTCATATAGAGTCATATCTGTGTTCTAGTATCGAGTTGTAATATTGAGTTGTAAGTAAATAAAAAGTGTGATGATCATCATTATTAGAACATTGTCTCATGTGAGGTTATCAAAATAAAAGTGGCCAAAGAAGCCCCCCCCCCAAAAGAGAGAGGCCAAAGAAGCCTACAAAAAAGAGAGAAAAATAAAAAAATGAGAGAAAAGAGAAAAGGGACAATGTTACTATCCTTTTACCACACTTGTGCTTCAGAGTAGCACCATGTTCTTCATATAGAGAGTCTCTTGAGTTATCACTTTCATATACTAGTGGGAATTTTCATTATAGAACCTGGCTTGTATATTCCAACAATGGGCTTCCTCAAATGCCCTAGGTCTTCATGAGCAAGCAGGTTGGATGCACACCCACTCAGTTTCAGTTTGAGCTTTCATACACTTATAGCTCTAGTGCATCTGTTGCATGGCACTCCCTACTCCTCGCATTGACACCAATTGATAGGCATGTCCATAGCCCGTTGATTAGCCGCGTTGATGTGAGACTTTCTCCCTTTTTGTCTTCTCCACACAACCTCCACCATCATATTCTATTCCACCTATAGTGCTATATCCATGGCTCACGCTCATGTATTGCGTGAAAGTGAAAAGGTTTGAGAACATCAAAAGTATGAAACAATTGCTTGGCTTGTTATTGGGGTTGTGCATGATTTGAATGCTTTTTGTGGTGAAGATGGAGCATAGCGAGACCATATGGTTTTGTAGGGATAACTTTCTTTGGCCATGTTATTTTGAAAAGACATGATTGTTTTATTAGTATGCTTGAAGTATTATTGTCTTAATGTCAAATGATAGACTATTGCTTTGAATCACTCGTGTCTTAATATTCATGCCATGACTAGATTACACGATCAAGATTATGCTAGGTAGCATTCCACATAAAAAATTATCTTTTTTTATCATTTACCTATTCGAGGACGAGCAGGAATTAAGCTTGGGGATGGTGATACGTCTCCATCGTATCTATAATTTTTTATTGTTCCATGCCAATATTATACAAGTTTCATATACTTTTGGCAACTTTTTATATTATTTTTGGGACTAACATATTGATCCAGTGCCGGTTCCTGTTTGTTGCATGTTTTTTGTTTCACAGAAAATCCATATCAAACGGGATAAAAACTTACGGAGATTTTTTTGGAATATATGTGATTTTTGGGAAGAAGAATCAACGCGAGACGATGCCCGAGGGGGCCACGAGGCACAGGGGGCGCGCGCCAGGGGGTGGGCGCGCCCCTGACCCTTGTGGCCACCCCGTAAGGCGGTTGGTGCCCTTCTTTCGCCGCAAGAAAGCCAATATCCGGATACAAATCGTGTTAAAATTTCAGCCCAATTGGAGTTGCGGATCTCCGGGAATATAAGAAACGGTGAAAGGCCAGAATCTGGAACGCAGAAACAGAGAGAGACAAAGAGACAGATCCAAACTCGGAGGGGCTCTTGCCCCTCTGCCGCCATGGACCATAGGGGAAACCCTTCTCCCATCTAGGGGGAGGTCAAGGAAGAATAAGAAGAAGAAGGGGGGCTCTCTCCCCCTCTCTCCCAGTGGCGTCGGAACGCCGCCGGGGCCATCATCATGTGACGGCGATCTACACCAACACCTCCATCATCTTCACCAACATCTTCATCACCTTCCCCCATCTATCTACAGCGGTCCACTCTCCCGCAACCCACTGTACCCTTTACTTGAACATGGTGCTTTATGCTTCATATTATTATCCAATGATGTGTTGCCATCCTATGATGTCTGAGCAGATTTTCGTCGTCCTATCGGTAATTGGTGAATTGCTATGATTTGTTTAATTTGCTTGTGGTTATGTTGTTGTCCTTTGGTGCCCATCATATGAGCGCGCGCGTGGATCACACCATAGTGTTAGTTGTATGTTGATAGGACTATGTATTGGAGGGCAAGAGTGACAGAAGATTCAACCTAGCATAGAAATTGATGCATACGGGATTGAAGGGGGACCAATATATCTTAATGCTATGGTTGGGTTTTACCTTAATGAACGTTAGTAGTTGCGGATGCTTGCTAATAGTTCCAATCATAAGTGCATAGAATTCCAAGTCAGGGATGACATGCTAGCAGTGGCCTCTCCCACATAAAACTTGCTATCGGTCTAGTAAAGTAGTCAATTGCTTAGGGACAATTTCGCAACTCCTACCACCACTTTTCCACACTCGCTATACTAACTTTATTGCTTCTTTACCTAAAACAGCCCCTAGTTTTTATTTATGTGCTCTGTATATTCTTGCAAACCTATCATGTTACACCTACAAAGTACTTCTAGTTCCATACTTGTTCTAGGTAAAGTGAACGTTAAGCGTGCATAGAGTTGTATCGGTGGTCGATAGAACTTGAGGGAACATTTGTTCTACCTTTAGCTCCTCGTTGGGTTCGACGCTCTTACTTATCGAAAGAGGCTATAATTGATCCCCTATACTTGTGGGTTATCATTATGCAATGGTAAAGGAAGTAATGTAGATAAGGTTCAAGATAGTGAGACATCCATGTTGGTCTCCAAGAAAGTTGATAAAAACTATATTGAAGACACTGAGACAATCCTAAAGTCATGTCTTGATGTAGTGTTCAAGTTACTAGCTACTAGTGCTGGCACCAGATCTTTGAACTCGCTGCTTCAATCAGTTCCGCTTCTTGAGTCTCAACTTCAAGTGAAATACATCGATCAGATGTTATGCGACAGGAAGCCGAAGGACTGAGGAAGTCCCTGCAGAATTCAGATGCATACTTTCTAGTGCAATAGCAAGTGCTGGAGGATTTAAGCACCAAACAAGAGAAAGTTAATAAGCTCGCTAAGCATCTTGCCAGCATTATGGGTACCCAGAATATTGTTTCTTGAGCTCTTCTGAAGTGGTTTCAGTTCTGGACTTGTTTTGATGCGGCGTTTATTTGCACTGGTCGCCAACTTTGACAACAAGTGTAAGTGATATGCTGCTTTGTTCCCTATATTTGCACTGGTGGCGAACTTTGATGCCAAGTGGATGTAATATGTGTAATAGTCGTGATAGCCTAGCGTAAGTTGCTTGCTTATTTATTTCCTTGTTGTCTTGTTTATTTGTTTGCTTGTAGTCAGTGCAGTTCTTTTTCCGCGGTTTGCTAGTGGCTGCAATAACCTATTTTTTAAAACTAGGCCACAATAACCACGGGCTACATATTTACTGTAGTGACCCTGGGCCTCCTACGGGCCGTAGAAACAATGGGTCTTCTATGGGCCGTAGAAACAATGGGCCTTCTACGGGCCGTATGATTGATCGGCCAAACATGGGCCACTAACAGACCGCACTATGGGTCATAAATGGGCTAGAGTTGGAATCGTCTGTTCATGGGCCGACCATAATGGGCCGTCGTTAATCGGCTGTATTTGATGACGCTATGAAAACAGCCCAATGGATTAACGGTCCGCAAACGGGCCGATTGTAACCATGGGCTGAATTTGGCCCACAAGCAGAAAAGACCAGTAACAGGTCGTAAGTAACCGAATGCTGGAAATGAGCCCAAGAATAAATGGGCCCTAAGAAGGCTGAAAGATAACACGGGTTGGAAACGGCCTAATGAAATAATGGTCCGTTAATGGGTATAAAGTGGTGCACTGTTCATTACGAGCCAGTTTCACCATGGGTCATTAATGGGCCAAGAGTTACAAAGGGCCTCATATGGGCTGAAAGACATCATGGGCCATACATGGGCCGGAAGTTACAATGGGCTGGAATCATATTGGATGGTCCAGATGAAGCTACTCGGCTTAATTCCGATAGGCCGTAATGGGTCGTGAGTTAGCAAGCCATGGGTTAGCGGGTCGTAAATGGGCTATATACGAACACGCCGTTAATAGGCTTTCCGTGGGCCAACCCGTTACCTTTTAACCAAGTCAAACGGGTCCGCCTTTTCACTAGAATGGGCCTCTGTTGGGCCGTGCCACTTGTCGGTGTATCATAGGTGCCTCGTGTCCAATGGGTGGATGACATCTGTCCCAACGGTGAGCCAACACATGTTTCCTCCGACCAATGAGAATTTTACACATGGAAAATCCCCATTGGTCCGGGTTATCGGATCCAAAACCGGACCCGATAGCTTAACGGCGACTCGTTACGGTAGATGTCACGCGTCGGTTACCCTTGACGAAAACACTTCCATGACGCGCCATTTATCATCATGGAAGTGGACACTTCTGTGATGATAATTTTGGTAATGTCATGGAACGCTTCTATGACAGCACGGGTATGACTATCTTGATTCTGTCATAAAATCGTCATGGATGTACATGCATGACAGAAAACGTGACCTACTGTGACAAACACGTATCATCACGGAAGTGTATTTTTTTGTAGTGTCAGTATGTTACTTGCCCGAGATTCGATCGTCGGTATCTTCATACCTAGTTCAATCTCGTTACCGGCAAGTCTCTTTACTCGTTCTGTAATACATCACCTCGTGACTAAACTCCTTAGTCATTTGCTTGCAAGCTTATGATGTGTATTACCGAGAGGGCCCAGAAATACCTCTCCGATATTCGGAGTGACAAATCCTAATCTCGATCTATGCCAACTCAACAAACACCTTCGGAGATACCTGTAGAGCATCCTTATGATCACCCAGTTACGTTGTGACATTTGATAGCACACAAGGTATTCCTCTGGTATCCAGGAGTTGCATAATCTCATAGTCAAAGGAATATGTATTTGACATGAAGAAAGCAATAGCAATAAACTAAACGATCAATATGCTAAGCTAACAGATGGGTCTTGTCCATCGCATCATTCTCCTAATGATGTGATCCCATTATCAAATGACAACACATGTCTATGGTTAGGAAACCTTAACCATCTTTGATCAACGAGCTAGTCTAGTAGAGGCTTACTAGGGACACGGGATTTGTTTATGTATTCACACATGTATTTAAGTTTCCGATCAATACAATTCTAGCATGAATAATAAACCTTTATCATGAATAAGGAAATATAAAATAACAACTTTATTATTGTCTCTAGGTCATATTTCCTTCACCAGGGCGCACCAGCTACCCCAAGCGCGCCCTAGTGGGTAGTGGGTCCCACAAGGCCCCCTCACTTATCCCTTCTGCCCACTTCGTCACCTACCTCCAGAAAAAAATTTGCACCAGCTCTCTCTCTCTCTCTCTCTCTCTCTCTCTCTCTCTCTCTCTCTCTCTCTCTCTCTCTCGTGTTTTTGCTCTAAACCCGTGGATTTCAATCTCTTTGCTCGAAGCTCCATTTTCAAAACTATTTTTGGGGGATTGCTACTTGGTATGTGACTCCTCCATTGCTCCAATTAGTTTTTGTTTTACTGGTTTATATTTTGAGTAATTAGCTATTCTTGGTGCTACTATAAATAAGCTTGCATGTTGAATTCTTTGAGTTCCAGGTAGTTTGAATGCTTGATAGAGCCTCTAGACATCAATATGAGTAGTTGCTATCAATTTTGTTAAGTTTTGTTGACATCATTTTGTGTCTCAAAAAATTTCAGAAATTTATTTTTAGGAAAATGGATTTCTTTCGAAGGAGTTCATCTAAGAAGAATGCTAAGGGAGTCACCAGTGATTCATCTTATGGTGACATCAACACTCTGCAATGGACGGAGGTCCGGCTGTGCGAGTGGCCGCACATTGCTTTCATGGATGAAGCCGGATTCCACCAAGAGTTCGCTCAATTCATTGAAAATGCTGGGCTTACTGACTACCTCATAGATGAGTGTGAACAACAACATGTCCTTACAAATTCCTTTCTGCAAAATTTCCATTTCTTAAATAGGAACAATCCTCCCGAGGTGCGGTTTAATTTATACTCTGAAATTCGTCAAATACTGCTTACTGAATTTTGTGAGATATGCTTAATTCCCTCTGATGGGGAGTTAAGAGAACCTAGACCAATGGAGTTTGAGGGTTTCCTTCACACCCTAACTGTGGGTGAGGAGAGGGGTGTGTCAAAAGCCACCGCCACTAGCTTGCAATTTCCTTTTGTGCACTATTTTGCTCTATTTATAACAAAATGCATGACTGCTAGAGAGAAGGGCAGTAACTCAATGCACCTGACCTTGCCATTTTACGTCGTGCATTGCATGATGATCACACCTTTAGCCTAGGGGCTATCGTAGCACGCCGTCTGCACACTAATAGAACTAAAGGTAAAATTCATGGTGGTATTTATGATACTCGCTTGGCGAGGCGCATTCCGCTACGCCAGCATGATTATTTGTTGCCTAGAGTTTATCTAGACCGCCAGTCGATGGTGGACCACCAATTTCTTGATAACACTGAACTGTTAGAGCCTCTTCGGTATAACTTGGTGTTCAGTGAGAACACATATGATATTATCCTGTTACCTACACCTGCTTTGTTTGATTCTTACCAGGGACGGATATAGGGTCATGCCAGCAGACATTATCACTTACTAGAATGCACAGGCAGTGGTAGAGGAGGAGCCCTGGGAGTGGGACGCTCATGTGCCTCCGCCTCAGCACTTTGACATTGGACCAAATGGCTACTACGGGCGGTGATTGCCAAGCTAGGCCAAAATCCTAAGCCTGGGGGAGTACGTATTTCCACCGACACTACATTCATGTTCACACATTTCAGTTGTCGGTGTCCACACTTTTTTATTGTATTATCCATGTTAGTTTATTTTTTATCGCTTTCTTCTTGTGTGTTTGAAAAACTTTGAGAAAATTGAAAAATATTTCTTGTTTCTTTTTGGTTTTTCTTTCAAGTTTAAATTAGTTGTAGCACTAAAAGAAAACCCAAAAGATTTCTCGTTCTTCTTTTGCTTGTTGGGAGCTTTCCCGTGTAAATAGTTTTTCTCCTTTTTGTTTTTCCTTCTTTAATTTGCTTTATTCAAGAAAACTAAAAACTCCAAAAATATTTCGATGTGTTTCTCTGAAATTCTTTTCTTTTCTTTGAGTCGTATCTAGAGGAAGACCACGGTGAAAAGTGGCTCTCATATGCGTTATTGTGGATCTAACAAAGAGCCAAGTTATTTTGTCTTCTCCTTTGAATAAAATGTTGTAGATTCCAGCTTAGTCCACGACACTCTTGCACTATTATTATTTTCGTATCATTCAGTTGTGCAAGTGAAAGGCAATAATGATGATATATGATGAAGTGATTGTGGCAGGAAAAGCGGGTATGAACTCAACTTGTTTTTGTTTTTAAAATATGTTTAACTCAGTATCCATGATTCAGTGTATTATGATTAAACATGTTTGTGATGATAATTAGAGATTATAGTTTCTCATGCCATGCTTAAGTAGCTAGGAGTTGATAATGATTTATCTTGAGTGTCAACATGCATTAAAATGATTGTGATGTAGCATGATGATATGGTATCCTCCTCTAAATGTTTCAAGTGGCTTGACTTGGCACATGTTCACGCATGTAGTTGAATCAAAACCAACATAGCCTCCACGATATTTATGTTCATGGTGCTTATATCCTACTCATGCTAGTACTCAATGTTAATTATTGATAATGCATGATCATGACCGTTTTCGCTCTCTAGCTGGTCGCTTCTCAATCTAATTGCTAGCCTTTGCCTATACTAAGCGGGAACACTGCTTGTGCATCAAAATCCTTAAATCAAAGTTGTTCCAGATGAGTCCACCATATTTGCCTATGTGTGGTATTACCCTGCCGTTCCAAGTAAATTTGCATGTGCCACCTCTAAAAGTTCAAATGAACATCTGTTTTGTGTGCCTGGACCGCTCATATAAAGATAGGGGATGGTCAGTATCTTCCATGCTAAGCGGGTTATTCTCATGATCAGTGTTTATTCACTCATCCTTGCACAAGAGGAGCTCGTAATAGGGATGCCAATCCCGAAATCAAAAATTATAAATAATTAAACAAAACTCCCAGGGATTGTTGTTGGCATGGAGGGCACCCTAGGATTCGGCTATCCATCGCTTGCGTTTGTTGGTGGAGGGGGAGTAAACTTTACTTTTACCGCTTGGGAACCGCTACTAATTTGTTTAGCATGGAAGATATTGAAAACTCTTGGTCGTAACATTGACAGGAAGGGTATACCTCCCAAAATTATATTTATCTCTGATTTAAGCTTCGAGATCTAGCACCTCTGCAAATTCCTGCTTTCCTCAGTGAAGGGCCTATCTATTTACTTTTATGTTGAGTCATCACCTTCTCAAATAAGCACCAGTCCTGAGAGCACTATTGTCATTGCTACTTCTTGAGCTTGCGTTGGTTTTTCCCTTGAAGAGGAAAGGGCGATGCAGCAAAGTAGAGATAAGTATTTTCCTCGGTTAAGAACCAAGGTATCAATCCAGTAGGAGAAACACGCAAGTCCCCAATATATGCACCCACACAAACAATAAAACACTTGCACCCAACGCGAAAAAGGGGTTGTTAATCCCTTCACGGGCACTTGCAAAGGTGATACTTGATAGAGATAGATATAAAAGATTACTAAAACGTAAAGGTAAATAAATTGCAGGAAGGTATTTTTGATATATAGATCTTAAAATATATAAAGGAAAATAGACCCGGGGGCCATAGGCTTCACTAGAGGCTTCTCTCATGAAGGCAAATAATACGGTGGGTGAACAAATTACTGTCGAGCAATTGATAGAAAAGCGCAAAGTTATGATGATATCCAAGGCAGTGATTATGAATATAGGCATCACGTCCGTGTCAAGTAGACCGACTCATGCCTGCATCTACTACTATTACTCCACACATCGAATGCTATCCAGCATGCATCTAGAGTATTAAGTTCATAAAGAACGGAGTAACGCCTTAAGTAAGATGACATGATATAGAGGGATAAACTCAAGCAATATGATGAAAACCCCATCTTTTTATCCTTGATGGCAACAATGCCTTACGTGTCTCACTACCCCTACATTGTCACTAGGTGAAATCACGCAAGATTGAATCCAAAACTAAGCACCTCTCCCATTGCAAGAAAAACCAATCTAGTTGGCCAAACCAAACTGATAATTCGAAGAGAAATACAAAGATATCAAATCATGCATATAAGAATTCAGAGAAGATTCAAATAATATTCATAGATAAGCTGATCATAAATCCACAATTCATTGGATCTCGACAAACACACTGCAAAAGAAGATTACATCGGATAGATCTCCAAGAACATCGAGGAGAACATGGTATTGAGAATAAAAGAGAGGGAAGAAGCCATCTAGCTACTAGCTATGGACCCGTATGTCTGTGGTAAACTACTCATGCTTCATCGGAAGGGAAAATAGGGGTTGATGTAGATGCCCTCCGTGATCGAATCCCCCTCCGGCAGGATGCCGGAAAAGGCCCCAGGATGGGATCTCATGGGAATAGAAGGTTACAGCAGCAAAAAAGTATTTTGGTAGACGCTTCTGGTGGTTTGGGAATATTTAGGAATTTATAGGCCAAAGAATAGGGTTAGAGGAGCTCCGAGGGACCCACAAGGCAGGGCCCCCTAGGGAACGCCCTCCACCCTTGTCGTTGCCTAGGGACTCTTCTGACTTGGTTACAAGTCCTACGGGTGTCTTCTGGTCCAAGAAAAATCATCGTAAAGTTTTATTCCTTTTGGACTCTATTTGATATTCCTTTTCTGCGAAACTCAATAACAAGGAAAAAGAGAAACTTGCACTGGGCTCTGGGTTAACAAGTTAGTCACAAAAATAATATAAAATAACATATTAATGCATATAAAACATCCAAAATAGATAATATAATAGCATGGAACAATAAAAAATTATAGATACATTGGAGACGTATCAGTCATCCTCATGCATTGTGTATACTTAATGTTGAATGCATCATGACTGGATCTCTTCTACCATGAATTACAATGTTTAGTAACTGCTTGAATTTTGGAGGTGCTCTGCATTTATGTTTTGCGGTCTTAGAAAGGGCTAGCGAGATATCACTATTGTCATATTATATCATGATTGTTTTGACAAAGTGTTGGCATTTGAAATATTTTATTATTACTCACTAGTTGATTTTGCCATTGATATGCGTAAATATAATTTCTAAGAGTTATCATCTACATGGTTAGTTATAATCTTTGCTGAAAACCTAGATATTATTTAAGCATATGTATAAACACAAGAACAAAAGAGTTCATAAAAGTTTTTCTTTGTCACTTTCAGTTTGTCAGCTGAATTGCTTGAGGACAAGCAATGTGTTAAGCTTGGGGGAGTTGATACATCTCCATCGTATCAACTTTTCCTAATGCTTTTGCTCTTGTTTTGGACTCTAATTTGCATGATTTGAATGAAACCACCCCGGACTGATGCTGTTTTCGGCAGAACTATCATGGTGTTGTTTTTGTGCATAAATGGAAGTTCTCGGAATTGAACGAAACTTTTTGGAGAATTATTTTGGAATAAATAAAAAATATTGGAACCAAGACCCACTAGAGGGCCCCCCCGGCTGCCCACTAGGCACCATGGCGCGCCACCCCCTCTGGTGTGCCCTGATCATTAGTGGGGCCCACGAGGCTCCTCCAACCCTATTCTGGATACTACAAATTCACATTTCGGAGAAAAAAATAGGGGAGGAAGTTTCACCGTGTTTCATGATACGGAGCCGCTGCCGCCTCCTATTCTTCATCAGGAGGGCAGATCTGGAGTCCGTTCTGGCTCCGAAGAGGGGGATTTGCCGCCATCATCATCACCAACCCTCCTTCATCACCAATTCCATGATGCTCCCCACCTGGAGTGAGTAATTCCTTCATAGGCTTGCTGGATGGTGAGGGGATGGATGGGATTCATAATGTAATCGAGTTAGTTTTGTTAGGGTTTGATCCCTAGTATCCACTATGTTCTGAGATTGATGTTGCTATGACTTTGCTATGCTTAATGCTTGTCACTAGGGACCGAGTGCCATGATTTCAGATCTGAACCGTTTATGTTTTCACCATTATATCTATGTTCTTGATTGGATCTTGTAAGTCATATGCACTTGTTACGTGTTATGATTCATAAACCCCAAGGTGACAGTAATTGGAATACTTTCTAGTGATGACCGTAGTTTGAGGAGTTCATGTATTCACTATGTGTTAATGCTTTGTTTCGGTTCTCTATTAAAAGGAGGCCTTAATATCCCTTAGTTTCCTTATGGACCCCACTGCCACGGGAGGGTAGGACAAAAGATGGCATGTAAGTTCTTTTCCATAAGCACGTACGACTATTTACGAAATACATGCCTACATTACATTGATGAACTGGAGCTAGTTCTGTGTCGCCCTAGGTTATTACTGTTATATGATGAATATCATCCAACGAAATCACCGATCCAATGCCTACGAGCTTTTCACATATTGATCTTTGCTAAGTTACTACTGCTGTTGCTACTATTACACTTGCTACAAAACTACTGGTGCTACTGTTACTATTACCACTACTATTGCTATCACTATCAAACTATCATATTACTGTGCTACTGATCACTTTGCTGCAGATATTTAATCTCCAGGTGTGGTTGAATTGACAACTTACTAACACTTACAAATATTCTTTGGCTCCCGTTGTGTCGAATCAATAAATTTGGATTGAATACTCTACCCTCAAAATTTGTTGCGATCCCCTATACTTGTGGGTTATCACCGAGGCCACGTTTGACCACTTCACGACAATCCTTGGCACCGATGCTGAGCGTACATCCTCCATCGACCTTGATGCCCTCGCCCCACACTCGTTTGAGCCGCATGATTAGCTCCTATTTTATGAGAGCGAGATCTGGGAGGCCATCCCGCAACCGCCGAAGGGGCGGGCGCCCAGGCCTGACGGGTTCACCTCTGAAGTCCTCTGCGCTTCTTGGCCTGTTATCAAATATGACTTTGTCACTGTGTTCGACAAGCTATATACCCTCAATAGCCGCGGGTTCCAACGGCTCAATGAGGCACTCCTCCTCCTGTTACCCAAGAAGCAACATGCCGGCATGCTCTTGGACTATCGGCCGATCAGCCTGATCCATCTCTTTGCCAATCTCTTTGCCAAGGTGCTCTCACTCCGCCTCGTGCCACGCCTCGGTGCTATGATTTCCGCCAGCCAAAGTGCATTCATTGTCGGTCGGTGCATACACGACAACTTCTTGCTAGTTCAGCAAACCGCGCGATAGCTCCACAACCTCAAGAACCCCCGTGTCATGCTCAATCTGGATATTGCACGCGTGTTCGACTTCGTTTCCTAGGCATTCCTGCTGGAGACTCCATGTCATATTGGGTCCGGCCACCGGTGGCGCGAGTGGATATGCATCCTCCTTGGTATGGCCAGCACACACACACATCCTCACCAACGGCGTCCCCGGACCACCAATCCACCACCGATGCGGGCTACGGCAGGGGAATCCCATATCCCCTATGATCTTTGTCATGGTAATCGATACCCTCAACAACCTCATCTGTTGCGCGACCCACGGGGGGTGCTGCAACGCCTCACTGCACGGCACATGCCATCGAGTGTCTCCATCTACACCGACGACGTCGTCGTCTTTTGCCGACCAAATAGGCAAGACCCGACTGTCGTTCGCGAGCTGCTACGGGTCTTCGGGGCCGCCTTGGGGCTGCACACCAATTTCGCCAAGTGCGCGACATCCCCCATCTAGTGCGCAGCCATGGACCGGTCCATGATCACCGCGAACTTCGCCTGCCCACCGCAAGACTTCCCCACCACCTACCTCAGCCTACCACTGTCCATCCGCTAAGCCAGTGCTAACGCTCTACAACCTATCATTGACAAGCTGGAGCGTAGGCTATCGCCGTGGTGGGCATCCATGATGTCGCGGGGCGATCGACTAGCCCTGTGTCGTCATGTGCTTTTGGCCATGCCCGTACACATCATGTTTGCGATGGCCATCAATCCGCCGACCCTCAAGCGAATCAACCACCTGATCCGTAGCTTCCTGTGGTATGGTCGCAAAGATGCGAGCAACGGACACTGCATGGTCAATTGGCGTCGGGTATGTTGGCCTGTCTCCCTCGGCGGCCTCGGTATCCCGGACCTCCTGCGTGTCGGCATCTCGTCGCGCGCCCGGTGGTTGTGGCTGCAGAGAACGGATGCCTCGCGCCTGTGGCAACACCTTCACATCCCACGCTGCCCGGAGGTTCAGGCCATCTTCAGAGCCTCGACCACTTGGACCATCGGCAATGGTGAGTCATGCAGATTCTGGGAGGACCACTAGTTGGACGGGCAAAGCATGTCCAAGATCGCGCCCCTAGTCTACTGCAAGGTGCTAACGCCGGCGCAAGACGCGATTGGTGCGCGATGGGCTGCTCAACCGGGCGTGGACCACCGACATCCAAGGCGCCATGGTTGCGGCCATGACCGTGCAGTACGTCTCACTTTGAGCGACGCCTATGGCACCTGACTCTGACCGACGAGCCGTTTGGTTGTCCTGGTGTTGGACTAGCATGGGGATCTACTCCGCTCGTTCCTGCTATCAAGCCCTATTCACTGGCTCCACCCCCGACCCGCATTAGCGAATCATTTGGAGATCCTGGGCGCCGCTTCGCATCAAGTTTTTTCATCTGGCTCGCTCTGCTCGGCAGGTGCTGGACTGCCAATCGCCTTGCGCGTCACGGTCTTCCCCACGAGCCACATTGCCTTCTATGTGACCAAGAGCCCGAGACTATGCAACACCTCCTCACGGGCTGCTCCTTCTCCGACCAAGTTTGGCATGAGGTACTTTCTTGGTGTCGATGCACTGCCACGATCCCCGCCTAAGACGAGGAGTTCATCGCCTGGCTCTCCTCGGCCATCTCCAGCACCACGACCTATCTCCGCTGCGGCCTCGCCTCCATCGCCATACTTACTGCCCGACATTTGTGGAAACATCACAATGGTTGTCTCTTTGATGGCGACCAACCCGCTGTGGGCCGCACGGTGCACATGATCCAAGAGGAGGCGTGACTTTGGGCACGCGCCGGCGCTAAGGGCCTAGCCCTAATCATACCCGAGGCGTAGGCACGGGTCTCTCCGGGCGGCACACCCGGTTGTCCTGTGTCCGCCTCTATATCTGACTTGTAACACTCTATTATACTGTCATCCTATCTATCAATGCAAAGATACGTAAAGCTTTTGCATATTCGTGGTAAAAAACATGCTTTCTTTTAACCCAATACAGTCATTGATACTAACTCGCCCCCTATTTGCAAACGTCAGGCAAAGCACCGGCAAGCGAACGTAAGCAACAGTGTTCGGTGGAGTTGACTCTGGCTCACAAAGGGAGACGCCGCGGCGGAAGGGCGTAAATATATGACGACCGGCGGCGTCCTCGCATTGCCAAATTTGCCCTATGCGCCCATTACATCCGCCGGATTCCTGACAAAAGATTTCCCCTAAAACCCTCGCCGTCACTCCCAACTTCCCGACCCTCCTGACGTTCCCCTTCGTGCGGCCATGGTGGGCTCGGATCCGGAGCCTGACATCGCCGAGCTCTTCTGCCACTACAACGCCCTCTACTTCCAGGACTCCCTCGGCGCGTGCGCCGTCTCCTGGGCGGAGGAGCCACTCCCCTACGGGTAACCGCCCCTCCCAATCCTCGAGTTCTCTATCTTCTCGGGTGCCATCTAGGTTCGCTTCCTGGCCGGGCTTATGCAGATCGAGGCTTCAGATGTGGATTGTTTCCCGGATTGCAAGATATATGTTGCATTTCTTTGTTCCCCTTCGAAAATCACTGCGCATTCGCGGGCTGTCTAGATTTGATGCATTTTGATAATTTTCGAGGGGAAATTGCAGGGAGAAGAACCCTATTGTGCAGGAGCTGTGATTCGGTCCTTCCGGAGGTGCTAGAGGTTTAGCAGCCTTGTCGAGTCTAGACGGCCGTTCATCTATCAGGGGAAACTTTCACAATTACTTTTGGAGGGGAAGAGTCCAGTCGCTTTCTTGTGTTCACAAGAATTACCAATCCCTAAAAAAGAATTAGGGCACCAGAGGCAACACTAATGCTATCCGTTGTTCAGTATTCCAGTCAAAAGTTCCAGCCAGAACATATGTGGCTCAGATAACCCTATAAACTGCTGCGTGCGCATCGATGTTGGCTGAAGTTTCAGTGCTAACCTCTGAATGCTTGCATTGTTATATTGTGCATTGAGTTGAAGATATGTTTGGAGCGGCTGTGATTTCGGTAGTAAGTGTTGGGTGTATGGGAAGAACAAAGCAGGATGAAACAGTATGTATCTTCCACATCCTTTCTGGGAAGGAAATAGGAAAACAGTGTAGAGATGATAATTTTTATGCACTTGCCATCTCGATTAACGCCACACTCAGTTAAGTAGCTAGTGCTGGATGGCTCCACTAGATGTGAAGTTGTGAACCATTGGATGCCATTGTTTGGGTGGCTGAAAAGGTTTAGGGCCTGTTTGGACACAGCCCTGGCGCGCCCGACCAAATATTTGCTCGATGACCAGAGCGATGGTGTGCGTTTGGTTGAGATCCTATTATTTGGCTTGCACCAGCCCTGTCCGCCCTTCCCTTTCATTATGCAGCCAATTATTTGGCAAGTGGCCGGCGGCTGTTTCCTCCGCCAAAATTTTGGCATGCCATTATTGGCAGGGCGACCGCAGGCACAATACAAATGGCCCCTTAGGGCCGAAAACCTTCCTATTGTACATATATTATACATTATAATATGCTTGGGATATTACTGAAAAATAATGCTAATCTCTTAAGACATGGTGCGATAGCTCTGAGCTCCAACACAAGGATCTATTACGATTTTCTTACTTGTAGATTTGATGAAAGCAAAACTTTTGGTGGGATGATTTCGTTGTGTGATTGGGTACAGTGGCAATTTTGCACTCAAGGAATAACCCCTGTACCACCAATCAACAAATACGTTTGTTTCAAATCCATAAATCTAAAAGGCTACCAGTCTACCACGAAAGAAGCCTCAACCCTCAAGAGAGTGCCCAGTCGTCTCATTTCTCCATACTGATCATGCAATTTACAGAATAGATATGTCTACCTCTCCTAAGTATTCATTACATCATATAACCTTACCACATAAGGTCTAGAATATTTATGTGATATGGGCATTTTTTGGGTAAAAACAAGTCAATAATACCAAGGCTTCAGTATGCGTGAGACTTAACATTAATTAAAAATACGAGTGAAGTGTATAATGCATCCATTTTAATCAGTCGTGAAAAGCGATGAGAAATTGTGGAACCAAAGCGTGCTGACATTAGTACGTTGCAAAGATGAATTGTATACCGTGTGGTTGGAACATGGTGGTGTATCCCGGCCGACGCAGGTTCGAACCCTGTGGACACGATTAATTTCGTGGGTTCAGGTGTTGCGCCCCACACCTCCTTAATTAAAAAGCCGCAGGGGCTCCTCCTCCTTCTGTCTAGAGTTTTTTATACCATGTGATGCATCAATCATAGTGGTGGACTTCCAGTTAGGAAATAGTTCACCATTATACTAATAGTTTGATTCATTTGAGTGAAAAAACTGAATGGATTTATACCAGAAATAGCTTTCTGAAGTCCAACCAATGCTAAAGCCAGACTTAATCATGTGTGGTTTATCATCCACATTAGTATGTATCAAAGTACTTGTTGGTTCACATTACCGTATCACCAGAATAACCGTCTTGAAACTTCTCATGTTTAATCTTTTTTTTTGCAGTGATACAAGTGGCTGTGAGTATTATCCTGGCGGTGGTGGCTGTATTGTACTTCTTTCGAAGTCATTGTATGAACATCACACATACTCCGATCTGAAGAATGTTTTGCTCCATGAGATGATTCATGCCTATGTGTGCATCAAAGATAATAACACTAACCATAGGTACTTGTTCAATAAGACAAAGACTGGAATTTTCTAATATGCCTTAAAATTTCTAATTTTCTTCTTGTTAATTTCAAACCGTGATTGCAGTAACCATGGTGCAAACTTTCAGAAGTTAATGAATACAATCAATTCCAGCTCTTTACCAGATCATCATGTAAGTTGAATTCAAGTATTGACTGTCAGTCGATCTGTACTTAAGAGATTCCTTATTAACATTGTCAATTATATTCAGCGTCCTGTTGGTGGCTACAACATAATTATACTCCATGATATCAGAAAGAAATGTTATCAATACGAAGTAAGTATCTGGACTGTAAGTAAATCTAAAGTTAAATTTTGAGATTGACAGCTAACCTCTTTTGCAGTGTGATGGCTGTGGAGATTTTGTTAGATCAACCAAGATCAGAGGACCTTCACATGATGACTACATTGAGAGAATGGGTGCTAATTCCTCATGCCCGAATTTAGCTTGTCGGTGGCATAGGTATTAGCTCTATGCTTCACTGCATTTTCTGATTTGGTATTTGCCTTTTTGGTATATCTGCTGTTTTATTCCTGCCACCGATTTCACTGACTTGACGATATTCCTTACTTGTTCTAGCTATACCACTCGGCTTCTCAACAACTGTCACATAAAGAAGGGGGAGTTGCCATTATGTATTTAGAAAGAACAAGAAATATATCTGCACTATAAAAAGCACTATGCATATATGTTAATATGTGCACATTGCCACAACAACAAATATATTGGTATGAAAAATAGCGACGAAATGTGTCTTAAAGAAGACTTAATTTACATTTCAGATCCAGTTGTGTCCATCTATATCTTCCTGTTTATGTGATGGAGGAGTCACATCATCAATCTTATGATTACGTAATTGCCATAATCCATGTTTTCATGGTATTACATATGAAATAGCAATCCAAAAGGTCACATGCAAGTAATTCAAGTAATTAAGCTACCGTTGAATCATTCAATATTGCTCTCACGATCACTATCATGATACGGTTTCCCATCCTGGTTGTTGTTGTGCACATCTATGACATCACAACTCATTGATTCCTGCAGTCCCTACTTTTACATATACAGACAAAAATAAGATTGTTCCAATGCACATAAAAAATAATAAGCTGAAAGGTAGATAGGACTAAAAAAATAATATATATGTATATATGCTTAATTGTCTGAAATCTTTCGAAGTATTTTTTCTTCAGGGTTGTAGGTTTTGCAACAGCAGTACCAACCTCTCCTGATAGGTGTAGGCGGACAGAGAAGACAAGGCTTCCATCTCCAGCTCGAGATCTAGAAGGCACATAGGACTGCACGTAGAATGCAACACACAGAGCCTCTTTGACATCTCTTGGCAAGCCAACTATATCATCCATCTGTTTGAACCTAAATAATTGTCATTACCTAGTGTAGCATGAAAGAATTAAACCATAAAAGAATACCCATGTTTCGAAATAATCTATATCTATATCTATACCAATATAAAAAGACCCAAAGGGGGCAGATCCAATTAATCTCGGCCATCAAAACATGTCAATCCGACGACCTAGATTGCTTCTGGTGAGCGCTGAACATGTTTAGCGTGCAATTAATATCATACAAATTATCAACATATGAGCAGATCACATAATTAACACGTAATTGATTTCCTACCTAATATAAACATGCAATTGACACATAATTGATATCCTACCAAATATAAACATGCAATTAATTTCCTCTCTAATGTTAACGTGCATTGCACATACGAGTTTCCTAGTTGTAGCTAAGGATTAATTTTCTAGACTGTCAAAAAATAGATTGATTTTTTATAGCTTCGAAATAAATCATCAACAATTGGTTGGACGATGTGCTTCATTACTCCTAATTAAACAATGTGGGCTCATATTTTGTATAGTCTGAGCTCACATTGCTTAATTAGGTTTATTGGAGCACATTAATCGGTTGATTGCTTGATAAATTATCATGAAACTCTACAATACGAAGAGTTAGCTAAACATGGGTTATGTTTAATGGTTTAATTCTTTATTGAGGCTACATGTGGCAATTATGATTATATTGGGTTGGAGCATGCTGGATACCAGAGCTTGCTAAGAAATGCTGGTAAGGCGTTATGGGCGTTGCATCCTGTGTGTAATCACATGTCCAGCCTAGATCTTAAGCTGGAGGAGAATGGAGCGTTATATTCCTGATCCGTGCTACAACTTCATATACCTACCTTTCAGGATACATCTTTTCAAGTGCCACACTTATACGGCTTCTGCAAGACCTGCATCTCGAAGAAAATCATCAAAAGATTACTGACAAGCGTGCATACATACATATGCATTTTTAATCTGATCTACCTTTAGATTATTATTTCTATGTGCATGGAAAAATTGTTACTTTTCGTCTCTAAATATAGAGTGGAACCACAAGAAACCAACGAGAGAAAATGCGCCATTGATGAGGGATTAAATTGTGTAGCAAGATGTGCACACCAACAACCAAGATGAGAAAAACATGTCATACAGTGATCTCTCAAGCAATAATGTCATACAGCATTCTAGACAAAAAAAAAAAAACATGCCATATGGCAACTTCCCCTTCTTTGTGTGACTGTTATTGAGCCAAGGAATGTTATGAAGTCAGTTACACCGATGGTGGGAAATGAAACATTTTTTAACCCTAAAGCTGATTTGCAAAAATCTGATTGAGTGGGTCACTAATGTCAAAATGTTATGTAATGGCACCGAGGCTAAAATATTAACTTTGTTAGTTACATGTCACTGTCTGCTAATTATGCAGGTATCCGAGTTTGGTTATGTATCTGACACGGCATCTAAATTTAAGCCTGACAAAAGAAGGATAGTCTCCGACTGCAAATTAGATTATTATTATGATGCAAAATCTTACCCAAATATGCCTTTCTAATTTTTTTTGGATTTTTTCGTATTAATCTATTGCCAACTTGCACCCTATTTTTGTACCTCCTTTCCACCATATACTCTTAGATGTTTACCTTTTAATGTTGGTCTTGATATGCAGGCACAAGAAGCGATGCTCTGGTAGCTATTATAGAGTTGGAAAATCACCACCAGGCTGTGTAGAACTAGGGGGTTCTATAGGTAGCTTTTGCCACAAGACCTAGTAGTTCATCTAGAAATGTCCGGACCACTTTTCATTTTGTTTCATTACTAGTATAAGTTGCATAGAGTAATAGTGTTACTTATTGTTTTTGACAGCTTCAGGTGAAGAAACACTTGATGAACGCAAGGCTGCCAGATCAGCCAGTGGAAGTTGGCATGCCAAACATACATCAAATAAGTCGGGGACAAGCAATAAACATGAGCTGGAAGATGCATCAGCTGAGTTCCTTCATCCTACTGATGACGCAATTAACAAATCAGGTCTGGGCTCCTCTTTGGGGGACAGGTGTAATAAGAAAATCAAATTATCCAAGGACGTTCGCTTTGGCAACCTGACAAGCAAAACTGTTCAGCAAGCACCAAAGCGACCAAGAACAGATACAGCAAAAAGGAACCAAGAGTGCAGCAGACAAAAGAAAAGGAAAACTAGCAAGTGGGATAGATCCTATTCGATAATAGTTGATCGGTTGAATTATTACTGTGTTGATGATTCGGATGAAGATGAGGTACCTTTGATCAATAAAAGAACCGAAATGAGAAAACGACAAAGGTTACTGAAAAATTCTCAGGCAACAGAATCAAACGATTGTAGAAAGGATGTGTGTTTTGGTTCTTGTTCTCAAGGCTCAGGGGACAAGAACATATCTGAAAGTGCGCCTGCTTTTCAAGTTGAAGAACAGTCGTTACCAGATCATCTCGTGCTGTAGCTGCTCCAGGTCAAATAGAACATGAAACTGTGGACTCCGCAATTGGTGAAATTGTGGACATTTCAGATGGGTGACGATCACAGTTTAATTAGCTCCTCTTATCAACCCAAGCTTTCCGTTGTGCGTCTTGCTACTGCTAGACATCTCGCTACACTGCAAAAGTGCAAAGGTTGTAAACTTGGAACCCGGTTTGGTTTGCGCATATCGCCGCTATGGCAAGGATGCTGCGTCGTCCTGTGAAATATGTGTCCTTGGCTGCTGTACATAGTCTTGTTTATTTCTGTTGCAGTTTACTTCATTTTTTTACTAGCATAGAGGGGGTTGCAATGTTAGGTCTGTATGCTGTAGCTCACTTTGGGCTACCGTATTTCGCTTTTCTATTTCTGTACTGACGACAGCGGCAAGTCATCTAATTGTGGGCGTATGGTTTCCCCCTCTTTGTGTATTTTTACTGTAGATGTGAGAAAAGTTTTTTTTTGGCGGGAGGCGAGAAAAGTTTCCACACTTTGATGCAAGGCCACTTTGTAATTTGGTTCCGACTTTGACCACTGATTTGACCAACAAGAATGTTACATGTCACAAAAGGTATTATATCACATGATTTGTATGCGGAATAAGTTTCCAATGTTAGATTTGTTATGGCATGTAACATATACTTTGTTGGTCAAATCAGTTGTCAAAGTTACATCCAAATTAGGAAGTGACCTTGCATAAAGTTTGATCTATACATTTCGTGAATAGATTTATTATTGCCTAGAAAGTTGTTCTTTAATAGACTTTTGGTAATCTATACGTCACTCTGCTATTTTTTTATAAGCCTCACTGTGCTATATGCTTCTATTGCATTTGCTTGCATCTTTAGTTTCTTTTCCGTAGTATACTGATATTGAAACCACATCAAAGAATGTTAGATTATATTGAAATGTAGTTTCCCTAGATTATACTCCCTCCGTCCCATAATATAAGAGCGTTTTTACACTAGTATAGTGTCGAAAGCGCTCTTATATTATGGGACAGAGGGAGTACAATATATGTTTTGATAAAAACAAGTCTGTTGATATATCCTTGACAATGGAGTAGATAATGTGAGATTCAGGAGAACTCTGATGGGGGATTCTCTTGAATTATGGAACCAGATCAAAGAAGCTTGTGCCTCTCTTGTTCTGAATAACAGGAAAGACGAGGCTGTATGGACTCTGACAAAGAAGAGGTAAATACACCGCAAGTCATAGAATTTGCACGCGACGGTCAGTTTGATGCATAAACTTGTAAAATCCGTGTTTTTGGTCATCTAACTTGTCTTTCCGTTCATATACGGTGCTTTCTACCGTATCATGTGCACGCAAAAAAAAACATGGCAGGGGCCCACTATCAGGGGATGAGGCAGTGGGTAATCTGCGTGCACCGTTATTTTTCAAAAAGCACCCTTGCATTTTATTTATTTATGCACAAAATCCTCAAATAAAATGAAAAGTGCTAGAGCAGCAGCAGGATTCAAACACACGCCCCGCTAACTTAGATAGCCACTTGACCTCCTTACTATTGACGTTTATAAAGCACAATTAGCTTTATATAAGATAAACCATGCGAGTTAAAGTAGAAACCAAACGAGAAAAGGGCAAAACACCGGTTCTAACCTATGACCACATAAGCTCGCCACGTGTGCGAGCGCCAACCATCTGGCCACATTGACATTTAAATAGATAAACACAATTTCTCTTATGTATTATTTCTTTATATTTAAGAAAATTACTTATATTCTCGATAAACTTTTTGGACAAATCAACTAGATTTTGTTTGAATTCAAGTAATTTTAAATTTAAAAATCTAGATAGGAAATATAGTGCAGACTGAGTGTACATATTTTTTGGACAAACCAACAAACATTTTGTATGAATTCGAGTAATGTTAATTTAAAAGTGTAGATAAAACAAAGTATAGTGCAGAATGAGTGTACGTATTTTTTGCACAAACCAACAAACATTTTGTATGAATTCGAGTAATTTTAAATTAAAAATGTAGATAAAACAAAATATAGTGCAGAATGAGTGTACGTATTTTTTGCACAAACCAACAAACATTTTGTATGAATTCGAGTAATTTTAAATTAAAAATGTAGATAAAACAAAATATAGTGCAAAATGAATGTAATTTTTTAATTCAAATAATTTTAAATTTCAAAATCTATATTAAAGAAATCATAGGTGAAAATGAATGTATGTAAATTTTCGGACAAAACAACTAATTTTTTGATTGAATTTGAATAATCTAGATAAAATAAAATAAAGTTCATAATGAATATACGTAAATTTCTTTCAGACAAATAAACGTAATTTATTATGAATTCAAAAATCTAGCTGAAAGAAATTATATGTGAAGAAGAATGTACATCTTTTTTTGGACAAATCATCTAATTTTTTGTTTGAATTCAAATAATTTAAAATTTGAAAATAAGATAAAAGTAAATCTAGTGCCCAATGAATGTACATATTTTTTGGGGCAAACCAGCAAAATTTTGTTTGAATTCAAATAATTTTAAATTTGAAAATCTAGATAAAAGAAAATATGGGTCAGAATGAATGTACACATTTTTTGGGGGACAAATCAACTAATTTTTATTTCAAAGAAATCAACGAAAAGAAATATAGCTAGACAAAAGAATATATAGTGCAGAATGAATGTACCTAATTATTTTTCAAACAAATTATCATAAAAATTGTTTCAATCCGAATAATTTTAAATTTGAAAATCTAGAGAAATGAAAATATATTCAGAATGTGCACCTTTTATTTTAGAGGTGATATACCTTAGTAGTCCAAATGAAATACCAAGTACGATCAATTGCGGTGGATAGGTCGCTAGCTCCATTCCAATTGGTCCTTGGTTAGAACTCGCTTGTCCCGTTTTTTCCAGCCCAATATATTTACAACTTACACTGACCGTAGGACCCAGGCACCCAGCGGACAATTATTGTTGGAGTGCTTTTGCAAAAAGTAAAAAAGAACGAATGTGTTTCCGGAAAAATCATCACGTGCACTAGCCACTGACAATGGGCCCAATATATTTACAACATACACTGACGGTTGGACCCAGCGGGCAACTATTGTTGGATTGCTTTTATAAAAAGTAAAAAGAATGAGGGTGTTTATGAAAAAAATGCCGGCCATTGGTGTGCCATGTAGGCAGCGAATACACCTGCGTACGGAAAATGTGACCGTATTTACACGCCCGCACAAGTTAGATGACCAGAAACATGTATTTTACAAGTTTATGCACCAAACTGACCGTCGCACGCAAGTTCTAAGACTTCTAGTGTATTTACCTCGACAAAGAATGTCATTTATTCTGTTAAGTCTTTCTATAGACATTTGATTGAAAATGGGGTTAAATATCCACATTTATTTATGTGGAAAGTTAAAATGCCACCTAGGGTGAAAGTTTTCATGTGGTTGGAGAGGTGATAATAAGTGCCCCTTTTGTGGAAGGGACGAAACTATTAATCATCTTTTCTTTACCTGCTCGGTTGCGCGTTTACTCTGAAATGTACTAAAATGTGCTATCAACCTCACTGGTGTGCCTGATAACATAGACTCTCTGGTTGGGGATTGGGTGAGAAAATTTAATGAAGTAGAGAGAAATTTGATGATGGTAGGGATCTCTGCAATTTGCTGGACCCTATGAAAATTAGGTAATGGTGTTATTTTCTGGTACTCCCTTCGTTTCAATTTAATCATCACAGAAATGGATGTATCTAGAACTAAAATACATCTAGATACATGTATTTCTACGACGAGTAATTTAGAACGGAGAGAGTAATAGAAATCGAAGAGTAAGCTCTCTTTTATTAAAAATAAATAAATAAAAAGCGACTAAAACACACGGAACTGCCATATCCCCCGTCTTATCTCACTCCCAAACCCCCACTCATCTACACTTCTATCCACACCGTCGAGCTGCGCACGCGCGCGCCCTCCGCTCCACCGCCATGGCGTCCATCACCCTCCTCTCCCTCGCTCCAGCCGCGACCTTCCTCCACCTCCCGGCCTCCACCGCCTCCTCCTCCCCCCACTTCGCCGCCATTCCCCGCTCCCTCGCCGGCCGCCGGGCCCTCCTCCTCTCCGCGCGCGCGCCCCGCCGCGTCACCGTCGTCTGCAGCGCCGCGGCGGCGGCCGAGGCCTCGGAGGCGGAGCCCGTGGAGAAGTTCCGGCTCGACAACCTGAGCCCGCAGAAGGGGGCGCGGCGGAAGCCGAAGCGGAAGGGGCGCGGTATCTCCGCGGGGCAGGGCGCCAGCTGCGGGTTCGGTATGCGCGGGCAGAAGTCGCGCTCCGGGCCCGGCGTCCGCCGAGGGTTCGAGGGCGGGCAAATGCCGCTCTACCGCCGTCTTCCCAAGCTCCGCGGAATCGCCGGCGGTGGGTCACCTCGCCTCTACACTCTACATTGTTCATATATAGCCATAATGTGCCCAATTGGCTTGCAAAACGCACAAGTGACCGTGCTTGGGGAACGGGCGTGATTGCGCAGTAACCTGAGCTACTTCTGCCCTGCCTTTTTCAGGAATGCATATCGGGTTGCCAAAGTACGTGCCGTTCAATTTGAGGGACATAGTGCAGGGTGGGTTCAAGGATGGCGATGAGATTTCCTTGGAGTCCTTGAAATCGAGGGGCTTGATCAATCCATCCGGCAGGGAAAGAAAGCTTCCACTCAAGGTACAACCTATCATGATTTACATGGTTATCTCTACTGAAACCTAAGTGTCCTCTCATTTGAATGTTTAGTTTAGCTCAACTTCTCGCCCTGTGTAACTTGATTGATCTTTCTGTATCTTAGCTGTTGTTCCACAGCTAAGATAAGGTTTTGCGCACGAGGCTAAGGGGCATAACTTGGAGTTGTGGTTGCTCTAAGCAATATTTATTCCTATCTAGGTTGTAACAGTTAGTTGACATCATCTTTTCTTAAGATGTAATAAGAAATTCTTACTGGAATTAGTAGATATTCCCCTAACTAAGTAGGTTCCGTAACACAGCACAGCAATTGCGAACTGAACCTAGAACAGTTGTCAATACTAATTTTGTAATGTGGAGTGCTATTGGTTTTGTCCTTAGTTCCTTATGACATATCTTGTCCTGCTGGAGTGCTGGTAACAGTTGATGTTACTTCTTAACTTTGGTAGGGTTATGTTGCATTCAAGAGCTTTATTAGTATATCCTTGTTAGGGAAAAGAGAGATTGGTTAATCAATGACCAAATTTGTACAGTTATGCACACAAAACGAAGAGATACAAGCAGGAACTTGATTATCCCAAACACCACACCCCGCTTGTCGCAAGTTGCGTGAGCTCATGAGCGACCTTATTAGCATCTCTCGTAACCTTTGCACCTGGTTCCCAGGTAGAAGTTGCGTCATATTAGCATCGACGACAATGATCAGCATACTCCAACAGTCCAACTTGCCTTATCTGTAGTCCAGCTGATGTGGGTGTTAACTACCAACATAGAATCAGATTTGAGAATCCGGGTTTTGATTATCCAGAGAAAATCCTTCCATATATTTTACAATAAATTACGCTTACCAGCAGCCAAATGGCCACTCCCATCTTTCTTAGTTTCAGCAGATAGCGGTGAGCCAACTTATAAGCACTTGTGACTGGAAAAACACCCATTTTAATCGTAGAGCCATGTAATTGAGTATTGTTTGAATATTTATCATTTACTGGTATCTGGATCTTTAAAATTTCCTGGGCATCATGAGGATAAAAGGTTTGTTGTCTCAGTTCAACATCCCAATAGCATGCTTGCAGAAAACAGTACTCCCTCCATCCCATAATGTAAGACATTTTTTTGACACTACACTAGTGTTAAAAAACGTCCTATATTACGGGACGGAGGGAGTAATTTTGAATAACAGCTTCATGTGAGCCTATTTATCTTTGTGTCAGGGCTCTCCTTACATTTGTCCTATAGACAAAACAGTTTCAGGAATAACTATACATTTGTGTCTCTGCACCAAAAAAATGGATTTCATCTGCTACTTGTGAGTGCCATTTTGTATGGTTTGTATATGACTGTATGTTGATGTCCTGTTCGCCCAATATGTAGATTTTGGGAGATGGTGATCTATCAGTCAAGTTGAACATCAAGGCTGGGGCATTCTCCTCCGCGGCCAAGGAGAAACTTGAGGCAGCTGGCTGTACTTTAACAGTGTTGCCCAAGCGGAAGAAATGGCTACCAGCAGCTTATGTGAAGAACCAAGCTCGTGCTGAAGAGTACTTTAGCAAGAAAAAAGGCGGCGCTGTTGAATCTGATGAAGCCACCACATAGAGTTCATACACACTGTACTTCTCTACCCTTCTCTTTAGCATATGTTCATTGCACCCATCTCATTTCAGAATTACCATGTAAGATGGATTTTGTCTTTATGTGATAAGCAAGTATATTGTGCCCTTTTTTTTAGTAAAATGTTACCATGCCACTTTTATGTGGTGTTTCTTAAAACAAATAGCAGCTTTCACAATTCACCACGTAAACGGGCATCGTAAAACAAAGCCTTATGTTTTAGAATTTTGGCTCTTAACACAAAGCTCAGTAGTCACACACTGCACCAGGTTTTAGGAATCATTGGTTAATGTTACAAAAAGAAAAGATCATGTGCCACTTGCATCAGATATTATAACTTCTGAAATATATATCCATGTACCAGCACTTGGCTCAATGAGATACAGAATTTTTTTTGAACCGGGCATAACCCCTTTCCATTACTCGCATAACGGAAATACAATAGTCTGACCAATGAGATACAGATCTGACGATGATTTATATGTCAGTTATTATCTTGCCAACTTCCTTTTTACACTTGAGGCTAAAACCTGATGTGGCAAGATCGTGCAAGGAGAAACACTGTGAATAATGTAGGGTGTCTATGTTCATGTTCATCTATGGGGTAATTTGGGTTATCTTTGAAATCGCCATCTCAGCGTCTTCATTAATGACCTAATGTGTACCTGTGGGCTTCTTAATTGTGCGTGCACTCCCTTTCATTATTCCTGACCAGTGGAGGGCGTGCACATATGGTGCACTGTTCTCCAATGACAGGAATCTGCAATTATTATTATACAAAGGTGCAACTCATCCTATACACGCATAACAACTGTCCTGTGAACAGAGCATTTCAACAGAGCTCATCCTAAGGTTGCGTGTTTGAAGGAGTTTGATTAGACAGCTCAAGGTATATGCTCAATGTCTTATATTTCTTTACAGAGGGAGTACGTTGCTAAGTACAAACACTTTTACATGATAATTCTTCGTACCACCTTAGGGGCTCTGGAGTTAACGCCGACTCTGCAAAATATGAGGAATTTCTCTTTTGACTTGATCTGGTAGTATGGACAGTACATTTCCCCTAGAAACTGTAGGCTGAACTTTAATGTTCCCTCGGTGTTCATCAGTGGGTGATCCATCCATTCCAGTTGGTGTTCCTATACAAACACTACTGTTTTTCTATGATTGCTCAAACATAAATGCCCGCCAAGGAGTGCTTCCCCGTCCTGTAACTTGTCCTATTAGGACATTACATTATGTGCATGCCCATGATTATAGTGCTCATGATCTGTAATCTATAAGATGTTCTGGATATCTCGCATACAGACTGAAATGAGTGAACAAACCCACTAACGTGTCTATATACATCTGATTCAGAAAAAGTTAGAACAATTTGTGAACCAAGGGAGTATCATTTATTTATTTTTGCATTGGTGAGAACTATCCTGTTCTCTTGATCCCTCCTGACATTGTCACTTCTCTTTTGAACTGGCTTATTGTATATCATTTCAATTGTTTATATGCTCACTGAATTTCCTGGTAAACATTTCTCTTACAATTCCATTCCACCCCAGCATTAACAGTCTATGGATGTATTAATTTAAAAAGCAAAGCTGATAGAAGCACTTCCTATTTTAGATGGACATATAACTAGCTCATTTAAATCCAAATCATATAACTAGCTCTCTATCATGTTGGTTTCGTATGAACGTTGTGTGGCAACATTTTGGAATGGTCATATGTAGATGGTCAATCTTGAGTTGTTTAATGCCACATTGACAAACTAGTTAAGCAACGCGCTAACACATTCACTAAGTATCTGAGGTCTAATATCACTGCCAAGTATTTTTTGAACAATAATACACAGGTCTAGATGCCTCGTCATCGACATTTTAAATTTTTTCCTAGAAATACCCTCGAAACGTCTGGATTGACCCGTGGACGGAAACGTGATGGAACAACAATCTCTTACTCTCCAAGCAAAGTTGCCAAATCAAAATTTAGAGACACAGATGGTGTTGCAAAGTTAACTCATGGATAGTGAGATCACAGTGTTGTTACACTTGTGCGCATTTATGCTCATATAGCAAGGTTTCTTCTGAGCGCATGCAGCAAGCTGTTCCTCCCCTTGTGAGCGCTTTCAGAGAGAGAGAAAAAAGGAGGATGTTTCATGCTAAGTACCAGCGAGAAAATTCCCCAGCTAAAGAGAGATGGATCGGGTATCCTGCTCATGTATTTTCCATGTGAGAAGACTGAGCAGAACATTCTCTGCTCCGCCGAGCAAAATTCGTGGCGAAAAGTTAGCTGCTCAAGTCAGAACACACTCCAGAACTCCACTTCTTGCGTATGTTCAGAGATTACAGGTTGCTAAACGACATATAATACCTTTTTTTCAGCCGCAGAAGTAGAAATGGGCTTCACGGTTGGTCAGGCAGTGGGGGGTGGCCAGGGTGGTCCATGGACCACCCTAGAATTTCCCCATAGCTTGTACTCCCTCCGGTCCTTTTTACTCTGCACATTAAATTTGCCGAAAGTCAAACTTTGCTAAATTTGACCAAATTTATATTAGAAATTATTAGCATCTATAATATCTAATAAATATGCTCTTGCACAAAATCACTTTCATGTTTTCTTTTGCATAAATGCGGCACGAAACGAACTGACTGCTAGTTCAGTGTTGATAAGACAAGCATAGGGTGTTGAGAGTTGAGACACAGACACGGTACTTCGACTGCTGAGGAAATTGCCTGATTTTTTTTAAAAAAAATTGCATAGGCAGGCAATTCTGTCGATCTCGCCAAGTATTATTGCATGAAAATGCACGCAAGTATTATCTTGCCCAGCGTCCACCTCATCGACACTGGAATCTCAAGCCCTGAAGACAAAAGATGGCAACGAAAGCAGAGACCTTTTGGTAAGAGCAAGGACCAAAGTCACCAAACAAACAAAGGGGCGAGCAGTCGTACTCACTCGTACGTGCCCCAAGTCTGAACCGATAACGGATGGAGCAATAAATTCCATCCGCGCTGGGGGCCCTTGATCAGCCCTGTTCCCACTTCCACGGCGGCCTCCCCCACAGCAAAGCAGCAAAAGCGTCCCAGCTCAAAAAAAAAAAAAAGCAGCAAAAGCGACGCCAACGACGACGATCGCCATTTAACTCGGCGGCCCCTTCCGCGGCAGCAGGCGAAAGCGTGGCAGCCCAGTGAAAAGGCCAGCCCAGGCTCGGCTCGGCGCAACCAACACCCGCCCACCCGCCGCCAGCCAACGCATTTAACGCCTCCCAACCGCGACCACAGCCCAGACCGAGCTGTGCCCCCCGTCCCACGCAACGCCGTCCCGAACAAACACCCCCTTTCCGTCGCGTCACGCACGCACACACACCGCCCCTCCACCGCCGCCGCGACGGCCATGGCGCCGTCGGCCGCGCTCGCCGGCCGGCGCCTACCCCCCCTCGTCCCGTCTGATCGATCGTGCTGTCAATGGCTCTGAATTCAGGACGCGGACGTGGGCAGACATATTACGTAGTGGGGCGAGCCCGTGGCCGGCTGGATCATCACATGGCCGGCCACGGCGTACTGACTTCCAGCCGTATCGTCATCAGCAGATTGCCTCCCCGCCATAAATGCGGCGCCAGCCCCGTCCGTGTTCCTTTGCTTTGCGTGCTCCGGCAGGCAGGCAGGCAGGCAGGCGGTAGAACTGAAGCAGGGGCGCGGCTTCGATTGACTGATTGATTGGCTCTCCCAAAACCCCGAAGCCTCCCTTCTCCCATTCGACGGAAGCGTCCGTCCGGGCAAACTTGTCGGCGCTGCAACTCAGCTGCATTCACTGCTAATCACATACTCCTCCTCCTTCAACAACAGAGCAGCAGTACGTGCAAAGGAGCCAGCCTTTTTTTTCGAAACGGAGGCAAAAGATTTGCCTCATCCATTAAATAAGAGGAGAATAGAGTTTAGAGTTTTTACAAGCGCCCTTGCAACACGGCATGGCAATTACTCTCGTAGAACAAAACACCCTAGTTTTTTAGCACCTGCCGTAACCCATAATTTTGCCTCAAGCACGATATTTTGGAGCAGAATAGGCGGCGGCGCGCTCTTGTTACGAAACACCCGCGCATTTCTCTCGTTCCAAATAGTCCAAGAGACGAGCATGGTGAGGAAGGCCTTCGCTCGTCTATTGGGGTTTCGCATGTCGGTCCTTTTATCCCACCATTGCATGAGGGAATCCTCAAGGTGCCAATTGGAGGTGTCCATGTGCACAAGACCAAACTTGTCAATGACCGATCGCCAGAGCCTAATGGAGAAGCGGCACTTGACGAAGAGGTGGATGCCCGATTCTTGCTCACGTTTGCAAAGAGGGCAAAGCCCACAGTTATCCCAACCACGCCGCACCAACCGGTCGGCGGTCCAGTTCCGGTCTTGCAAGGTCAACCAGGCGAAGAATTTAACCTTAGGGGGGGCCCAAGCTCTCCAAACCATGTGGTGAATGGGCGAGTGCGTCAGGCCAAGGAATTGCGCCTTATAAGCTGTGGACGCCGAGTACTGCCCATCATCAGCATGTTTCCAAACAATGTCGTCCTCAACGTGATCGTCAAGATGGAAGTCATGCACAAGTGCCCAAAGCGAGAAAAGTTCCCGGATGTGTGCGGCGGAGACAATAGTGGCATGCTTGATGTGGGTCATCCAAGCGTTCCCTCGCAGGGCCTGGCGAAGCGTCGATCTCTTCCTTTTTGAGGCTTGAAAAATAAGAGGGGCAATATCCTTGGGCTTGCGGCCAAGCAACCACGGGGAGTCCCAGAACGGTGTTTTTGCACCATTGCCAACGATGATTGTGGTGGAGGCATAGAAGAAATCCATATCTTCGTCGGTGCGCGGGTTGCCCAAGCCAACCCAAAGCTTGGTAGGCTCCTTCCATTCGTACCATGGCCACCTTAGTCGCAAGGCCCGAGCAAACTTGTCGGTGTTGAGGATGCCCAGGCCTCCATAGATCGTAGGCCTGCAGACCATGTCCCAATTGACCTTACATTTTGCGCCGGTCGTCTTGTCCGACCCTGACCAGAGGAAGGCCCTCTCAATCTTGTTGATATTATGAAGTGTGCCCTGTGGCACGATGAGAGATGTGATGGAGAAGACCGCTTGAGAGGTGATGACCGATCTGACAAGGGTAGTGCGCCCAATAGTTGTGATGCTTTGTCCCTCCCAAGTTACTAATTTTCCGGCCGCCTTGTCTTCAAGATACTGGAAGTCGACCTTCCGAAGTTGTCGTACTGAGAGCGGGAGGCCCAAATATTTGATTGGGAAAGCGGCGCGGGTCGCCGGAATGCTACTCAGAATATGCTCCAGAGGAAGGTGGCTGCATCGAATGGGCACAACCGAGCTCTTGCGGAAGTTGGTGCAGAGTCCCGTCACCTCGCCGAAACCCCTTAGGATGACTGAGAGGTTATCAATGTCCTGCTTGATTGGGGCCATGAAGATGGCCGCGTCGTCCGCATAGAGGGAGGTTCTCATCATGACGCCGCGGCCGCGGATCCTATGGATGATGCCCTTGTGAGTTGCGATGTCGAGGATATGTTGAAGGGGGTCAATTGCAAGGACGAACAGTAGAGGTGAAATTGGGTCCCCTTGACGAAACCCGCGGCCGTGCTTGATCGGGGGGCCCGGAAGCCCATTGAGGAGAACGCGCGAAGAGGAAGATGAGAGTAGAGCGGCGATCCAATTCCGGAATTTGCAAGGGAACCCCTTGCGTTGTAATAAGTCGAGGATGTATTCCCATTTGACCGAGTCGAAAGCTTTTCTAATGTCAAGCTTGAAGAGGAGGGCTGAAGTCTTGCGCTTGTGCAACCGTCTCGCAAAATTGCGCACATACATGAAGTTGTCATGGATACTCCTCTTCTTTATGAAAGCACTTTGGGCATTGGAGACGAGAACGTCCATGTGAGGGGCAAGCCGCAGGGAAAGAATCTTGGCGATAATCTTGGCCATGGCATGGACAAGACTAATAGGCCTATAGTCAGAGACTCCCTCCGCCCCCTCCTTCTTGGGCAAAAGCACCACATTGGCCGAGTTGAGCCATTGCAAGTGGGATGTGTGGAGCGAGTCAAAGCTCTGGATGACCCGCATGAGATCATGCTTAATAATTTCCCAACAACGTTTGAAGAAGATGCCCGTGAAGCCATCCGGCCCGGGAGCCTTGTCCCCCGGCATTGCTTTTATGGCCGCCAAAACCTCATCCTCAGTGATGGGATCACCGAGATCATCCAAGTCATGCGACTGGATATTAAGCTCATCCCAATTAAGGTCAACGCAGCTCGTGCTTGCTCTGCCCATGACCTCGGCAAAGTGGTTATGGATGATGTCCTCTTTTTGCTTATGGTCGGTGACCCAGCCTTGTGCGTTTTTTATCCTATGGATGTGATTTTTCCTTCTCCTAGCGTTGATGCGGCGGTGGAAAATTTTGTGTTAGCATCCCCATCCTTCAGGTTCGCAATCCTAGCGCATTGGCTCTTTCTTGCCCTCTCTAGAACCGCAAGACTGATCACGCGCCTCTTAAGCCTAGAGCGTAGGTCAAGCTCCTCCGGGGATAGTAGTCGCTCCTCTTGCGCAATGTCCAGGCGGAGGATGATGATGTTGGCTGCATGGAGCTGCACCTTGGCCTTGGAGAAGATACGCTTGCTCCACTGAGCAAGGCGGAGCGCCGTTTTTTTGAGCTTATGGTGGAGGACCTGGTACAGTTCAGAATGACTCACCCTCTCCGCCCAAGCATCAAGAACGACCTCGTGAAATCCGGGCAAAGATACCCAGAAATTCTTAAATCTGAATGTACGCGGGCGCCTAGGGCCCTTGTCATCAGCGAGCAACAGAGGGCAATGGTTAGAGAGGGAAGACGACAGGGCATGTAACAAGTGATTGTTGTGAGTGGTGTCCCACTCGGCATTGCAGAAGAAGGAATCAAGCTTGCACAATGTGGGATTGGCGCGTTCGTTGCTCCAAGTGAAGCGTCTGTTCTGGAGGTGGATTTCCTTGAGTTCACAGGAATGAAGCGTCGACCGGAAGCGGTTAATTCTGCTCGTGTTGACGTTCCTCTTGTTCTTATCCCTGGCTCGGTAAATTTGGTTAAAGTCCCCGGCAACCAACCAAGCCACATCCGTAGGTGGTTTGTGGTTGAGCAACTCCGCAAAAAAAGCATCTTTGCACGAGGAATCAGTGGGGCCATAGACCGAAGTGAGCTTGAAGCAGGAGCCAGAAGCACGTATACAGAACGTGGCAGAAATACAGTATGCATAGGTGACAAAGTCGGAAGCATCAAGTAGATTCTCATCCCATAGCAATAGGATACCGCCCCTAGTTCCGTTCGCCGGACGCTGGGCAAAGCCACCCAGTCTGTTTCCCCCAAGTGACGCAATGATGAATTTGTCGACAACACTCAACTTAGTCTCCTGAAGACAGACAAGCTGGCAGGAGGAGTCGGCAAGCGTTGCTTTAACAGTAGCTCTTCGGTCTGGGCAATTAAGCCCCCGCACATTCCAGCTAATTGTGTTTATCGGTTGTACTGTCATTGGAAAGTAAGGTGGCCCTGAGGTTTGGATGAAGCCCATGATGGGGGCGCACACATGCATGAACAAGATGGAAGCATGGACTAGCACAAGGCCAAATGGACGAAACCACGTACATAGTTGCACTAACATGAGCTATTGCCCTTGAACTGGTACAAACCACGTACAGAGTTGTAGTTCTTCCACAAACAGAGCTATTGCCCTTGAACTGGAACAGACCCTTACAAAACAACAGATGTTGCACTAACATGAGGAACAACTGCACCCAGCAGCAGCTACTACAAGATCTAAACCTCAGGCGTTCACATCCAGCGAGCCCGCGGCAACATCTGCTCCCACAGTGTCGAGGACCCCTGCTCCACCATGCTCGATCAGAGCATCTTCCACTGCTGTAACAGCCCCATTGTCTAGCTCAAAGAACTCTCTCATGGCCACAATTACATCAGGAGGAAGCTGCTCTTTGAACTTTACAGCGAAGGCATCCAGGGTGGCAGTGGTGACGTCCTGCCCGTTCTTGATGATGCCCGGGCTGCGGCCAATAAACTGCTCAGCCGCCTGTGCCGCCGACGTCGTTGCTGCGAGGACAACAGGGCGCCTGATCCTCTGCAGGAAGAGGCCACCCACCTTGGAGATCTTCACGCCAGCGAGAGTTTTCCGGCGGGTTGTCGGCTTCCTGGGTGGTGTTGAAGCAGGGGAAGGAGGGAGATCCGAAGCACACATCAACAACGCAGGCTGGCGAGCACAGAACAACGGCTCCGGGAGAGCCACCCCCAGGCTTGGCACAAGTAGTTCAGCAAGCCCCGCCGGCAACACATCATCATCTGCACGTTTACGAGCCCGTGGAAAGGTCGGGGTTCGCTGCAGGGGGCCACTGCTGAGGAGGGGTGGTGTAGGAGATGCCTCAAAGCCGGGAGGGCGTACTGGCGAAACGTGGAGGAGGGGGCTCAACATGGAGACCGGCGAGCAAAGCTCAATGAGTGCTGGACTCCTCTCTTGAATGGCCTCTGTAGCATCCCTAGCCTCGTCATGCTTGGAGGGGGGTGGTGAGCGGAGCACGGACGTGGGGGAGAGGGGCGGCGAAGCTGGAGGAGTGCGGGCGTCCCTTGAGTCCCGCCTGGCACTACCAGGGCGCGCGTGCCTAGACGGGCTGCGACCACGAGCCTCCACAGGAGCAGCCAGAGCCATGGCCGGAGGGGCTCGACCCATCTCCATGGCGCTAGCCTCGGGGTTGCAGTTGGCGCCGGAGCCCAAGAGGATAGGGGCGCCGGCCGGCAGGGGCGCCGGCGATGCAGCACGCCTACGGCCGTCGCGGTTGCCGCGGTGGTCAACCCTGCTTCCCCTGTCTTGGCCATGCCGCTGATCGTCGCGAGGCGCACGGGAATGGCTCCTGTGGGGACGTGCACCGCTGTCTTGACCTCCCCTGGACGCGTCGCGCCCGTCGCGGCGACGACCGCGGTCACCATCTTCATCTCGGTCGCGCCGATCCTGACGCACGGGACGGGAGACGCGCTCACGCCTGTCGCGAGCTTTGGCCTCGCCATCCACGATGTTGTAGCGCCACGTGAATGGCTTGGAGACCAGCCTGCCCGAGGAGGGATCCTCATGGATGTCGAGGTGTACGAGGACCCGATGCTCGAGTCCTTTCCTGCCGTAGATCGGAGCACCCCCGTTGCGAGCGGGAAGGGTGACCCAGCTCACTCGCGGGACCTTGCTAAGGCAGGGCGTCCATGCCTAGAGGCCCAGGACCTGGGTGTCCGTCTTCAACTTGGACGCGGGTTCGATGTAGTCGAGGGAGCACCCGGAGCCGACAGCATTGGCGACGGCGAGCTCATCCCAGGCATAGAGGGGGAGGCCCTCGAGGCATAGGCGAACGTGTTGGTCGAGGTCGACGTGCTCCGCGTGCGCCTCAAGCCGCCACGCCCGCAGCTGTAGCTTGGTGTCCCCGAACGGCAGCACACGACGGGAGGCGGCCAGCTCGGCGTGATGCTTGTGGATGAACCGCACGAGATACTTCTCAGGGTGGTGGAGGACGACGACCACGTCAGGTTGCAGCGCCCCGAGCCTGTCAGCGAGGAACGCGGCCATCTCGTTGGTGGAGACTTGGCGGTCCCGGTCGAACTAGGCGACGACGGCGTTGGACTCCAGGAGGGCCATCTCCAGCTGCATGGCGGGGGTGTTGTGGATGCTGGCGGACACCTCCGGGCGGACGGAGTGGTCGCCAGCCCAGGCCGAGGTCGCAACAGCGGAGGCCATCGCAGCCGGCGGGGACGGGGACTGGTCGGCCTTCTGCAGGATCCGAGGCGGCGGAGGGGGTGGCGTTGTGCACTGCCTAGGCGTGCCGGGACGCAGATGAGGGCGCGGGGCATGGGAGCAGTCGCGCGCCCAGTGGCCCGAGCGAAGCAGCGCCTGCAAGTGACGGGGTTTCGGCAGTCGACGGCCCGGTGTCGGTGGCCAAGGCAGTGGAAGCAGAGCCCCTTTATCCACACAGGGGGAGGAGCGCGCGCAGTGAATGCCCCAGTTGGCTTGGCCGGCGAGCGTGGCCGCCGTGATTTGACCTCAACCCATGGCGCGGTCTTCTCAACCTCGAGCCCCGCGGCCGCCGCGCCGCACGGCCTTGATTGCTCAGCGGCATCCTGCACTGGCGCAGGCCGAAAGCAAGCGAGCCATCCCGCGGCAGAGCCTCCATTAAGATCCCTGGCATCCGACGATATGGCGGTACGGGCAGCCCCAGCCGCATTGAAGCCGGTAGGTGGGGAAGCAGCGTTGGCGAGCAGGCCAGGAGGGGTTTCCAGCACCACCTGCACCTCATCAGCAGGGAGATGCGGTCGACCCGGGGAAGGAGGCGGAGGCGTGTCGAAGTTCAGATCTGGATCGGGCACACCTGGGAGCACCGGGGACGAGGCCTGCGAAGCAGGGAACTCCCAGAGGAGCTGCTGGGACGGGCGGTGGAGGCCGGCCAGGAGGGCAGCGGGAAGGGAGTGAGGTGTGGCCGACGACGCCGGAGCGAGCGTCGCCGGTATGGGCCGGTGGAGCGGTGGTGGGTTGGGAGCGGGCATGGTGGAGTACCTATATTGCACACTCGTAACGGAACGAGAGTGAAGTGTTCCCGGAGCCAGCCTTTGATGGCAGGCAGGAAGGAAAAGCATCTTTGTCAGAGAAAAGAAATTCCTCCGAAGAAGCAAGGGAGCTCATTGTGCAGATGGATTTCTGTCTTTTCGTACTCCCTCCGTCTAGGTGTGTAAGTCACCTTACGAAAACCAAATAATCCCAAAACACTTAGGCGCGGTGCATTAAATTCTACTTCGTTTTTTGTTTCTTGACATGTCAACCAATAAGAGATGTGGGGTATGCATGCTTTTAATGACTTGAGACTATCAAACACGACATGCAGTGGTTAGTTCATTGCATGCAATGCTATTAATTAGCAAATGAACATTAAGTTTTCTCGTTTTTTTCTCCTCCTTGGTCACAGTGCACAGTCTAAGATGACTTACTCACCTAGACGGAGGGAGTAATGTCTTGTGTGGACCATGAGTTTTCTTCAAATTATACGACCATGAAATTCATGAGTAACTGGTGGTTGCACTTACAGAATACTTGCAGAGAAGTATACTACTCCCTCTGTGAACTAATATAGGATTGTTTAGATTACTGATCTAAACGATCCTATATTAGTTTACAGAGGGAGTAGCATTCAACAATATGCGTAAGAACTGAAAACCTCTAATGACACGACACCAAACAATACACACTGGCAGTTACATCATCATCTACTAACCTACAAGCAATACCGAGAAAGAAGTGCATGCATGTATGCATGAAGAAGGTTTACACAACCGAAGGGAATTTGATTGACAAAGCCCCCAGTGCCAATGTAAGTATCCCTTTCACCGCAGTGGAAATCCGTGACACGAACAATTTAACAACCACGCACGCCCACGTTAGCGTCCTCCAATTCAACATAAATATACGGGTAGCCGACTAATCTCCCTGTGAATGATGAATGATCCCCTCCTTGTGTGACGCATCCCACGAGTATCCATGTAATTCCATTTATGGCGACGAAAAATAGAAAAAGGAAAAGGAAGAAAGAGAGCAAAGGAGAGAAAGAGATTGGTTTAATTTGGTCGGGACCCCCACAGAGCTCCAGGTTTCGGGGGACACGTACGTGCAGGGTAATGGCACGGCCGCCGGCGGCGAGCTGAGCTCCTCACAGCTTGACGACGTCCGGGATGTGGACGGGGTAGCGCTGGATGCAGTCCTCCCAGGGCCCGTCGGTGGGCGTCTTGACGGTGCGGAGGCACTTCCAGACGGCGCTGTTGCACTTGAAGCCGCTGCCGAAGCCGATCTGCCACACGCGGTCGCCCTTGCGCATGCGGCCCTTGGCCTCGATGTAGGCGAGCTCGTACCAGAGCGAGCTGCTGGAGGTGTTGCCGAACCGGTGCAGCGTCATCCGCGACGCCTCCACGTGCCGCGGCGACAGCTCCAGGTTCTTCTGCAGCTCGTCGATGACGGCGCGGCCGCCGGCGTGGATGCAGAAGTGCTCGAACGCCAGCTTGAAGTCCGGGATGTAGGGCTTCCACTTGCTGTTGACCACCTTGCGCCCCACCAGGCGGAAGAAGAAGAGCAGCTGCTCCGACATGGGCAGCACCAGCGGGCCCATGGTGGTGATGTTGGACTTGAGCGCCTCGCCGGCGATGGCCATGAGCTCCTTGGACAGCGAGATGCCCGAGTGCCCCTCGTCGTCCTCCTCCTCGTACACGCACCGGTACGCGCGGTCGTCCGCGCCCTTGTGCGTGCGCACCACGTGCACCAGCCTGTACTTGGCGCGCCGCGCCTCCCGCCGCCGGTTCGACAGCAGGATCGCCGCCGCGCCCATCCGGAACAGGCAGTTGGGCAGCAGCATGTCCCGCCGGCTCCCGTGGTAGAAGTTGGGCGTGATGATCTCCGTCGAGATCACCAGCGCGTTCGAGTTGGGATGCACCTGTGAGATCACATGATCAGATCCATACCCATATCGCAAGCTAGCTGGTGATCGAATCAATGGGTTTATTAGTACTTACCTGGAGCATGTCGCGCGCGAGGTCGATGGAGATGAGGCCGGCGCTGCAGCCCATGCCGGAGAGGTTGAAGCTGCGGATGTTGCTGCGGAGCTTGTACTTGTTGATGATCATGGCGGAGAGGGAGGGCGTCGGGGAGAAGAGGCTGCAGTTGACGACGAGGATGTCGATGTCCTTGGGCTTGAGCCCCGTGCGGCGGACGAGGTCGTCGATGGCGTTGAAGATGACGAGCTGCGCCTCGGCGCGGGAGGCCTCCATGCTGGGGTTGGGCGGGATGTAGTGGTTGGCCGGCGGGAGGCAGGTCTCCTCCCCGAGCCCCGAGCGCTCGAGGATGCGGGTCTGGAAGCGGAGGCTCCTGTCGTTGTTGGAGATGAGCTTGATGTGCTCCATGAAGGTGGTGAAGGGCACCCGGAAGCTGGGCGAGGGCTTGTAGCAGCAGTAGTCGACGAGGAAGACGGGCCTGGGGCGCGACATGAAGTAGACGGTGGCGACGAAGACGACGAGGAAGGCGGAGCAGAGGATGTGCACGAGGTCGAGGTGGAGGGCGCGCCAGAGCGCGAGCAGCTCGCCGGGGCCGAGGCGCGCCAGCTCGATCGCCGTGGCCGCCATGACTGGCACCAGCAGCAGCGCCAGGAAGTGGTTCACCAGGTACTGGTACCCCAGCTTCACGTACTTGAGCCTCACCGACCCGGCGAAGCCGCTCCCCAGCGCGCTCGGCATGACCGGTCCGTCGATCGGTGCTACTTAGGGGCGAGTCTCTAGCCCGGCCCGCGCCCGCACGTCACGGCTCGCGCTCTGGCTCCGTCCCGCACGCCGCGCGCCACTGGCAGACCGGCCTGCCTGCCTGCTTCTGCGGCGCACCGCTGGGTTGGTGCTGCGCGCACGGACACGTCTCCGGGTGCTGGCTGGGTGTGGGGTTGGGGTTGGGGTTGGAGTGCGACGAGGTGAGGTGAGATGCCGGGGCTGCGGTTGCGGTTGCGGAGGAGGTGGTGGCGTGGCGGGGTTTAATAGAGTGGCGGGGCGGAGGGGAGGGCCGGGGCAGATGGGCAGTTTAAATGAGGAGACTGGCTACCGCCACCAACCGGAGCGTGAGCTCGCCTTGGCTGGCCACTCGGGGCGCCTGCTTCTTCGCGCTCACACACGGGCACGGGACCTTGCGCTGCCTGGGTGCGACTACAGTCTTCCTCGTCGTGCACCGGGATCGCTTTCTCCGGCATCCGCGCCGTTCCCATCGGCCTTCTGCTCAGCAGGGTGACGGTTAACGCCAATGCTCCTGAAATTTAGTTGTTGTTAGATGCACATTATTTGTCGTAGTACAAACTGTGCCTGTGATCATTATTAGTCGCACGGCGGAGCAGTACTTACATGGCCTGCTTGCCTGATACTATCCCTTTGAGCTGCAGACAGTTGAGCTCCAATCACTTGCTTCGGCATGATATACTAATTAAATAGGACGGGAAAGTGACCGAAAAAAGGGTATACCGGCGCACGGTCATGCTTGCATCTGAATAATCGCGCTGGTTAACCAACCTAAGGATATAAACCGGACGTATACAATTTACAACTCATGCTGTCATGTTGCTGCTGCTGCCCTATCCTGTATCTGACGATCAAACCCAGAGACTCACAGGGGCGGTTAGTTCAACAGACGTACCAACGCCTGATCGAGGTGAGCCAAGCACACGTCGTCCGGCGGCAACAGTCACATCCAACTCCAAATTCTGAATGGGACGTCGAAACCCCTGCATTCCCCCTTTTTCACATCGTTCAGGATCAGAGGCAGTGCACCGTTCCTGGTAATTTTTTTCCCTCGACGACTACGGCCAGGCACACGTACAATAATTGGACTGACCAATCGTCTCCCTCCCTTGCACCCGCGACTTGTTGTTACCGAGTCGAGCTCTCCACACACACACAGCGACACCTGTCCATGGCCACATGTGCAAATTACTCCTCTGTTGGTCCCTTGTGCTTGCACAATTAAGGCACTCCTGCAGCAGGGTCGCTGCCCCGTCATAAAGCCCCTGCGAGACCCGCTCTGCAACGACTGAAACGGTACTACCTCCGTTTCAGTTTTCTCCCATTCGTCTGGAGAAAATCGGGTTTCGTTGGGTTTGGAGATCAGGAGACGCGACGCTGGCAGCCTGTTTTGGAGGAAAAAGGCGCCAGTTTTTGGTGGAGGCTGAATCGCTGTCTTCTGGTAATGGTAGCGGTAGGCACGGGCACCAGCATTGTGCACTCGGTACGGCCTCCGTTGAGCAACCAATTCAGTGGCCGTGGATGGAGTACTGGTGTACAGTAGGCCATCACATTACACCTGCGACCTTGGTTAATGATTCAGAGGACAAACTCTGACGGTACAGTGGCACAGCAGCAGCAGCTCCAGCTGGACTGGACTGCATTGGATTGGATTGGATTGGGTGCTATGCTGCCCGATCTTTGAACGGCCAGAGCTGCAATTGCCCGGCGTGGTAGTGCCGCCCTGATGCCATATTTTCTGGCGACCGGAAGCAGTGAATGTGGTTCAGACTTGAGACCCGAGATCGCGCCGTGGTGGGTGAGAGAGAGGAAGGAGATGTAACTGCAGGCGGGCACCCGACGATCCCAGAGAGGAGGGCAGTAAAGCCTCGACGCCAAATCTGTTTCGCACGTCCGCCACATATGCAGTGACCTAAGCGGATCCAATTTAAAGCCCCTCCCCTGCCACCGGCGCAGCAGGCAGCCGCGCAGACTGTGCAAGTGGTGAGTGAAAGTAAAGGGGCCATCTCCCAATCTCCCGGAGTCGAAAGGACCGTGGCGAAAACATTTTGTCTCCAGGGAAATTGCACCGTGGTCCTTTTCGCTTAGTACGTGCAGCGGCGTTAAACATCTGCGTGCGAGGATCGGGCCAATGAACATGTAGTGGTGAGCTTATCCCACATAATCTAAACATGTAGTGTCAGCTAGTTAAACAAATGACAGTTCATCCTAACTACTACTCCCTCCGTTCCAAAATCTAATGCGCATAGTTTCTAACACACATACCAATGAGTGTGCTGGCATTAAATTTTGGACAAGAAAGCCCCACTCCATCTCTCTCACGCCCGGTCCAAGTAGTACTAGTACTACTAGTACCGATTAGTACTCCAGCCATGCGTTGCCGACGCTAGTCTCCGGTGCCGTCGTCGTCAGGCGGCGCCTCCTCCGGCGTCGACGTTTGTCAGGCGGCTCCTCTTTTTTCTTATTCCTCCCCATCTTCTTTCTCCTCCTCCCCCCTCCCCTTCATCCTTCAGCCAGCGTCACCGTGGTCAGCCGTACGCGGCCGCGGCGGCCGCCAAGAAGCCGTACACGGGTGCGTCGCTCCAGCTACTGGTGGCGAACTCGCTGATGCCTGCTGCAGTGGACGTAGAGAAGCCCGCCATGGAGAGAGAGGCTGGGCGGGGACGAGTAACTCCAGACATGGTCATGCCGAAGTAGAAGCGGACCCACGGGCCAGGTTCTCCTTCTACCCGCGCACGCTTGCCCGGCGGAGACACCCCACCTCCCCCACAAGCACAACGGCGCCAGGAAGTTCCACTTGATGACCACGCTAGGCGCCCGCAGCCAGATCCTGCTACCGGCGTCCGCCGCCGCCGACCCCTCTGTCATCTTATTGACCGAGTCGTCCAGCTTGATTCTCGCCGTCGTCGGTCGGTTCACGCTGCCGCCAGACGTGGCGCGCAGCTGCACGTGTTGAACGGGCTGGTGGCGGTGACCGCGCCCGACTGGTGGTGAATATGCTCTACGCCGCCGACACTCGCGTGCGCGTGCTCGCGCTGAAGCTCCATCGGCTAGTGAATCTGCTCTGTGCCAGCGACCTTCACGTGCGTGCACGCGCTGGAGCTCCTCCTCCGTGTTGCGAGGCCATGGACACGGCGAGGCGGAGGCGATGCGTACGGGAGCAGGAGATATGCGAGGAAGAAGACAAGGGATATTTTCGTCAAGAGCGGGGCAAAGTAGCAAACACGCACTACAATTTGGAATTTTCCCCAAAAAACTATGCGCACTGCATTTCGGAACGGAGGGAGTATCAAATAACAGTTTACATTATTAAGAGCCATTGGCTAAATAGATGATAGTTCATCGGTGTTGCTGCTACCAGATCTTCCTCTGCTTCCGCTTCTGCTGCTGCTGCTTCTTCTTCTTCTTCCATCTTCTTTAAATCTTGCACCGACCTCTGTTAAGCCGCATTGCCTCTGCCCACTCCAATCTTTTGTTTTTTCAAGCGTCATTGTCAAATGTCTCCACACCATGGCCGGAGCTAACAACATCGTCAGGCTCGACCACTTCCTCCTCAAGCACGTGTTCATCAAAGCCCCACTGGAGGATCCAGTTGTGCAAAATGCAACAAGCAAGAACAAGCTTAACCTGAGTGGAGTATGGGCGGAATGGCTTCTGATCCAGGATCTTAAACCTATTCTTCAGAGTTCCAAATGCCCTCTCAACAGTTACTCGAAGACTGGAGTGTCTGAGATTAAACAGCTCCTGTGCAGTCCTAAGATAGTTCCTACCAAAGAACTCGTTGAGATGGTACCTGGTTTTCCCGAAGGATGGAAGAATACCCGACCGACATGCATAGCCGGCATGTCCAAGGTAGAACTTGCCGTCGGGGATGCTGATCCCATCAGGTCGACTCATACTGTCACTGAGAATGTTAGCATCATGCGCTGACCCTTTCCAGCCAGCCAGCACATATGTGAACTTTAGATCAAAGTCAACAACAACAAGCACATTCTGGCTTGTGTAGTGCTTCCTCCCCCTGTATGCTGCAGACTGTGACCTAGGAACTCTGGCAGTGACATGAGTACCATCTATTGCCCCAATGCAATCCTGAAAATGGCATCACAAGCCTGTGTAGTGCTTCACTTGAACAATACAAGCATAACAAGCCATGAAAAGTGTATATTGTCAATGCTCACCTTGAAGCATGGATACCATCTTGGGCTTCCGTGTATCTTGGGTGGAGTCTAGCCAGATGGTCTCCTGATCATCTCTCCTCTAAGCTCCCCAATAGCAAAAAGCACCTACTTGAAATACCTAGAGATGGTTGATGCGTCTCCAACGTATCTATAATTTTTAATTGTTTCATGCTGTTATATTATCAATCTTGGATGTTTTATAATTATTTTATATCATTTTTTGGTACTAACCTATTGACATAGTGCCAAGTGCCAGTTGCTATTTTTTTCATGTTTTTTACATCGTAGAAAATCAATATCAAACGGAGTTCAAATGCCACGAAACTTTATGAAATTTTTTTATGGTCCAGAAGGAACACAACGGGCCCTGGCTGCGCTTGGTGGGTTGTGCCCACCTCAAGTGGCCCCCGGACTGCCTCTTTGCTCTATAAATACCCCAATATTCTAGAAACCCTAGGGGAGTCGACGAAATATTGATCCAGCCGCCGCAGAGTCCAGAACCACCAGATCCAATCTAGACACCATCTCGGATGGGGTTCACCACCTCCATTGGTGCCTCTCCGATGATGCGTGAGTAGTTCTTTGTAGACCTCCGGGTCCGTAGTTAGTAGCTAGATGGATTCCTCTCTCTCTCTTGATTCTCAATACAATGGTCTCTTGAAGGTCCATATGATGTAACTCTTTTGCAGTGTGTTTGTTGGGATCGATGAACTTTGAGTTTATGATCAAATCTATCTTTTTATATCCATGAAAATATTTGAGTTCTTTTGATCTCTTTTATGCATGATCTCTTATAGCCTCGTATTTCTTCTTCGATATTTGAGTTTTTTTGGCCAACTTGATCTATTTATCTTGCAATGAGAAGAGGTGCTTTGTAGTGGGTTCGATCTTACAGTGCTTGATCCCAGTGACAGAAGGGGAACCGACACGTATGTATCATTGCTACTAAGGATAAAACGATGAGGTCTATCTCTACATAGATAGATCTTGTCTACATCATGTCATCATTCTTATTGCATTATTCCGTTTCTCCATGAACTTAATACACTAGATGGATGCTGGATAGCGGTCGATGTGTGGAGTAATAGTAGTAGATGCAGGCAGGAGTCGGTCTATTAATCTTGGACGTGATGCCTATGTAATGATCATTGCCTGGATATCATCATGAGTATTTGAAGTTCTATCAATTGCCGAACAGTAATTTGTTCATCCACTGTTTTCTATTTTTCTCGAGAGAAGCCACTAGTGAAACCTACGCCCCCCGGTCTCTTTCTCATATTATTTGCCTTTACGATCTACTTTTATTTGCTTCTATTTTCAGATCTATTAATCTAAAAACCCAAAAATACTTTGCTGCACTATATTTTATTTACGATCTATTTATTCAATCTATTACAACTTCTCCTGCCACGCAACAATTTCTGGCACCGTTACCCGAAAGGGATTGACAACCCCTTTAACACGTCGGGTTGCGAGGATTTGTTATCTGTGTGCAGGGGCTGTTTACGTTGTGTTGCTTGGTTCTCCTACTGGTTCGATAACCTTGGTTTCATATTTGAGGGAAATACCTATCGCCGCTGTGCTGCATCATCCCTTCCTCTTTGGGGAAATACCAACGTAACTTCAAGCGACATCAATGGTCTCCATTGATCTCCTGAACGTGTTGTGAATGACCCTGAACCTCTGGTTATGGCCAACGACATGGAGGAACACGACCACTTGCTCTTCCACGCTGGGGTTGATGTTATCTTGTAGCAGCTCCCTGCTCCTGAAGGTCTCGACAAGCCTGGAAAATGGTGTTCTTTTCATTCGAAGCATCCACAGAGACTCAACGTCATCGCAGTTGTAGATGTAGTTCAGATTTTGGATCCTCTCCTGTTCCCGGACATACAATGGACCATAGCGGATCAAAGGTCTCCCAGCATGACGAACAACTCTATGGTGCATGAACATGACCCATGCATGAATCACACTAACCAGTGCTGCTACATGAATTATCAGCCTCATCCGTGCGTCCATAACCTAGTCGATATCGACGGTTCGTTCAGTAGGAAATCGATCCTACACCTAGCCTAATGATACGTCTCCAACGTATCTATATTTTTTGATTGCTCCATGCTATTATATTATCTATTTTGGATGTTAATGGGCTTTATTTTACACTTTTATATCATTTTTGGGACTAACCTACTAACCGGAGGCCCAGCCCAAATTGCTGTTTTTTTGCCTATTTTAGAGTTTCGCCGAAAAGGAATATCAAACGAAGTCCAAACGGGATGAAACCTTCGGGAACATGATTTTCTCAACAAACGTTATCCAAGAGACTTGGAGTGGGCGTCAATAAACGATCGAGGAGGGCATGAGGAAGGGGGGTGCGCCTACCCCCTGGGCGTGCCCTCCATCCTCGTGGGCCCCTCGTTGCTCCACCGACGTACTTCTTCCTCCTATATATATCCACGTACCCCCCAAACATCCAAGAGAACCACTGTCGGTGTCAAAACTAGCGGATCTCAGGTAGGGGGTCCCGAACTGTGCGTCTAGGCCGGATGGTAACAGGAGGCAGGGGACACAATGTTTTACCCAGGTTCGGGCCCTCTTGATGGAGGTAAAACCCTACGTCCTGCTTGATTGATATTGATGATATGGGTAGTACAAGAGTAGATCTACCACGAGATCGGAGAGGCTAAACCCTAGAAGCTAGCCTATGGTATGATTGTATGTTGTGGTTGTTGTCCTATGGACTAAAACCCTTCGGTTTATATAGACACCGGAGAGGGTTAGGGTTACACAAGGTCGGTTACAAAGGAGGAGATATCCATATCCGTATTGCCTAGCTTGCCTTCCACGCCAAGTAGAGTCCCATCCGGACACGAGACGAAGTCTTCAATCTTGTATCTTCATAGTCTAACAGTCCGGCCAATGGAGATAGTCCGGCTGTCCGGAGACCCCCTAATCCAGGACTCCCTCAGTAGCCCTTGAACCAGGCTTCAATGACGATGAGTCCGGCGCGCAGTATTGTCTTCGACATTGCAAGGCGGGTTCCTTCTCCGAATACATCATAGAAGAATTTGAAAACGAGGATAGTGTCCGGCCCTGCAAAATAAGTTCCACATACCACCATAGAGAGAATAATATTTTCGCAATTCTAATTTGCTGACTTGTCTTGACAGTATGACGTTATGTCATGGCCCGGTGATTATTCGAACCATTCCCTTTAACCAGCCCCGCACATAACGCGAGGCAGTTTTTCGACACGTCTTGTCAAAGCAGAGATCGTGTCCCCTTATTACGGGATTCTCATCAATACGGGCGTGGGTAACCCAACCACACCATCAATTACGGCGCTTGGGGGATAAGCGAGTTTTACCAGGCAAGTGGGGACGCTTAGCTTCGTCCGCCCATATAAAGGGATAAGGATTCACCTTTCTATCCACGCCTTCTTCCTCCTTCGCTCATCCGTTTTTGCACAGTCGAACTCTAGCGCCCAAGTCTGCTCTTACCACCTCAACCTTCTCCAACCATGTCTGGAGCGCAAGGCAGGTGGATGGTCTCCTCTGTCATGGAGGGAGACATCAAGAAGCTGCGCGGAGCCGGATACTTAGCCGCGAACATCGCGCATCGGCTGCCCGCTGCGGGGCAGATCGTCCCTACCCCGGAACCTCACGAGAGGGTAGTTTTCCTTCACCACTTCCTCCGCGGACTAGGGGTTCCCCTCCATCCATTTGTCCGTGGTCTCATGTTCTACTATGGGCTAGACTTTCATGATCTGGCCCCGAACTTCATCCTCAACATTTCGGCGTTCATCGTCGTGTGTGAGGCTTTCCTCCGCATCCGGCCCCACTTCGGCCTGTGGTTAAAGACCTTCAATATCAAGCCGAAGGTAGTACGAGGCCAACAAGAAGAATGCGGCGGAGCCATGGTGGGCAAGATGCCCAACGTCATATGGCTCGAAGGCTCCTTCGTGGAGACAATAAAGGGATGGCAATCGGCGTGGTTCTACATCACCGAGCCGCGCGACGCCAAATGGGCGGCAGCCCCCGAGTTTTGATCCGGATTCCCAACACGGCTCACTTCCTGGAAAGAGAAGGGTTTGTCGTGGGGTTCATCGGTGGAGCTGGATGGACTCCAGAAATGTATCCGGAGCATGGCGAGCAAGAAGCTCAAGCTTGTCAACATAGTCCAAGTTATGCTCATCCGCCGGATCCTCCCGTGTCAACAACGGGATTTTACCTTGTGGGAGTTCGACCCAGCCCAGCACCAGACTCTGAGGAGCTATTTGATATGACGCACAAGGACGTCTGGAAGGTGCTGTTCAAGGGCGCCGAGGTCCCCCCTTCTCTCGCCGAGGACCACGGACTAAGCGCAAAGCGCCTAGCGCGTTCGGTGAGTTCAATATGTCCCGTAGGACATTTGTTTTCCCTAGCTTAATTATGCGCAGGGTCTAATCTCCATGCCTTTGATAGGACTGGGTGGAGATGTCGGGGCAGATTAACTGTCCGGCCCCTTTTCCCGAAGACACTGCGGGCGCTCTCCTGACGGAGATGCTGGCTCCGGCTCCTTACAAGGTGCCGGAGAAGACCAAGAAGGCCAAGGGAACCTGAAAGAGTTCCCGGCACCAGGTGTTATTGGACTCATCGTCCGATAACTCTGCGACACACACTCTTCCCCCGAAGACGAGGAGGAAGAAGAAGATGCTCCCCCTCCAGGCAGGGGAGACAAGAAAAGGAAGGCCGCCCCAACTGGGGAGGCCGAAGGGTCCAAGAAGGGAAGGACTCTCCTTCCGGACAGTTCCACCGCCGCCGCCGAGGGCGAAGACGAGTGGTTGCCCCGGGCCAAGCCCCCGGGGAGATCGTAAGTATTCGGATACCAGAGTAACTCATAGAATTCCTTTGTCACACTGTTTTTCCTAACGCCGAACGTAATTATACAGGCCGCCACGAGCCAGTATCGATGTATCATCGGACGACTCCCTGGGCTCGTTGGACATGGATAGCGATCCAGTCCCGACCGCCACCTCCCCTCATCTTGCTGACGACGCCGAGGTGCTGTCTCAAGAGGCACCGGGTCGAGGGGAGACAGTCCTGGAGGCGCCTCAAGGCGACCTTCCAGACTCCGGGAGCCGAGGGGACGGGGCCCCTGAGAGCTCCGAGTTCGGCCCTCAGCCGAACAACGTGCCGGACCCTCCAGCGGTTCCGGGCTCGGGCAGGCGGCCTCCTTCTAAGAAGGGCAAGACGCCTGTGCCGATGACCTCTGTCCATCTAGAGGCGCTGGACAATCTGCTGAAAGCGCTTCACAGCGCTTCCATCGACGAGGAGCACCTCACTATCATGAGTGCGGTGATCCAGAAGGTTCAGTCCGCCAAGAGCGGATTGACTGAAGCCTGTGCCAGCCTTCTAACAGGCTTTGAGGTAAGTGTTTTAAAATGTAGTAGAAATATTACTGCATAGATAGTAGCCCCTGATGCTTTGTTCGGCGTTCACAAAGAAAAGCCGAACAGAGGATCAAATAATATCACATGAGTCTAATATAAGTATGTCGATATGCATATGCAGGCTTCGCTGTTGGCGTCCGCCGCACTGATTGTGGAGGTCGTCGTACTGAAGCAGGACCTCGAGGGGTCCAGGAAAGAGCTTGGCCTTGCCAAGAGGCAGCTCAAGGAGAACAAGGGTAAGTAATACCCTGTCTATAGATATGTATAAATAAAAAAAGACGCGATTGCAAAATGACAGGATCAACGTATATTTGCCAAGGGCCACGACCGAGGTGGCGACCCTAAAGCAAGCGCTAACCAAGGCCGAGGATATAGCGGCCAAGGAGCGCACCGAGCGAGAGAAGCACGAGGCTCGGGTGGGCGAGGTGCATCAAGAGCTCCAGGCTCTCGTGGCGAAGCACGTGGCGTTGGAGCTTGACTCAAAGACGCGGGAGTCTGAGCTTGCCGCGACCCTCAAGAGCGCAAAAAGTGCCAAGGCCGAAGCCCAAAAGGCCCTCCAGGAGATCGATGGGATGAAGAAGATAGCGGCGGGTAAGGCTTTCTATATGCAAAGCAAGCATGTAAAAGTAAATTACCGATTACTTACCCGAATCCGGAGCTCTCGAGGAGCATTCGCAGATTTGCCCCGCAGCATGTCCGATGCCGCACAATTTTACCAGGCCGAGGATGGAAGCTCAACGGAGAAGCTGTTCTGGTCTCAGTATGCTAAGGCGGAACACCCGGTGCCAATGAGCGACCAGCTGAAGCAGATGGTCGAGCTACATAGGGCGGCTGATCGGGCCATGAAGAGCTTTATAGTCCGTCTGTGGCCTGGCGACGCCCTTCCGAACAGCTTCTTCGGCCTGGTGAGGCGGCTTATGGATGCCTGCCCGCGGCTGGAGGTCGTCAAGCGATCTGTCTGCATTGAAGGTGCACGCCGGGCTTTCGCCCGTGTGAAATTGCAGTGGGTCAAGCTAGACGCTGTGAAGCTGATCAAGGAGGGGCCGCTAGAGGGCAAGGAGCACCGCCACCCCGAGATGTACTACGAGGGTGTTCTGCCGAGTGCCCGTCTCATCGCGGATGAGTGTTCAAAAGATGTAATATTTGAATGAGACTTGCTTGTTTTATCCTGTATTTATGAAAACTTGTTTCATATGCGCTATGCAACGCTTGTTTGAATTTAAAATATTACCTTCTGTTTGGCTGCTTATCCAATCTGAGAGATGGCTAGTCCTCGGCTTCTGTCCCCATGCCATGAGTGCTGGGGTGTTCGAGATAAACCTGAGCACTCTTGTTCCCATGTTTGGGTCCTTCGAGGGAGGTGCTCAGCACAACGAACAAGGCAACCGGACTAATAATGCTTTATCACTCTCACTTAGCCATAAAATTCTATAATTTTAAATTTCGGCGAAGCCCCTGGTATTCGGAAGGCCGAATTTGGGGCGCGATACACGCCTTTAAGCCGGACAGGGCCGGCCCCTCGCTCTAAGCGGCATAAGTCTTTAGGGACTCGAAAACCTCGCCGAACAGCGACCAGTCTCTCGCCTTATCATGACAGTCAGTTTTAGCTTTCTCTACCGAGGTGCTGAACCCAGCAGAACTGGGGCACAATCGCAGTAGTTCTCCTAGCGCTACCTTAGCCGATAGAGCGGAACGTAAGGTACCAAAACACAGGAGCCGGGCAAACCCAACATTTGACCAAAGACATGATTTGGAGCCGATGCATATAATGCTATAAGTTCGGGGTGCCGCACTTGTGAAAGTGTTCAGACTTTTCACACCGTATTGTGAGGTACGTAAGCCCCTGGTGTATTAGCCATACCAAGGTGTACGGTTGCAAGGCGTCATTAATGAACACACACACACACACACACATGTATATATATATAACAAGAATGCAATAATAGTCATAATGTCATGCATTGTTTATTAAAAAATTGCGTTAAAGCAGAGTGATACAGATAGTGCGATAAGCAAAGAGTAGGACTATGTCCCTTCCAAGGGCAACCTGAGGAATGATATTAAATCGAATATTTCGCTCGTTACTGTAATCAACCCGGGAATTCTGTGGTATGACGTAGCTGTCTGCCTCCTTGGTTGCTGCATCATGTGTTCAGCAATAGTGCTGCCGGACAGTGTTTCTAGAGATTAAGGTCCTCAAAAAAAAAGAAAAATAACCAAACGGGAAGCCCCTAGTGCGGTTTAAGCTGCGTCTTGGGGCGTGCCGCAGTTGTGCCCCCCTCCCCACCTGTGCCCATGGTATTTTTAATGCGTAATTATGTACGCGCGGCACGAGTTTCGCCGTTGGGCTAGGATTGGGGTGGACGCTGTATTGCTACGCGAGCTCAGATCGCGCCAGGTGGTCTATTTGCCGATTGCCCCGAGCGCGCTTGAAGGTGTCCGGGCTTTGAAGCACCGAACTGATTGATTGCCTTGAGAGGCTGCTTTGCGCTTCTGCTGCGAGGGCCGCGGTGTGCTCCTCTGTTCGGAGAGAGCACTCTGTGTTTCCATTGACTGTAATAATTCCGCGAGGTCCTGGCATCTTGAGCTTGAGGTATGCATAATGCGGTACTGCATTGAATCTAGCAAATGCGGTTTGCCCGAGCAGCGCATGATAACCACTGTGGAACGGGACTATATCAAAGATTAACTCTTCGCTTCGGAAATTATCCGGGATCCGAAGACCACTTCCAGTGTAATTGAGCCTGTGCAGTGGGCCTCCACACCTGGAATGACGCCTTTAAAAGTCGTTTTTGGGTTTGATCCTTGAGGGGTCTATACCCATTTTGTGCACTATGTCCTGATAAAGCAGGTTCAGGCTGCTGCCGCCATCCATAAGGACTCGAGTGGGGTGGAATCCATCAATGATTGGGTCTAGGACCAGTGCGGCAAATCCACCATGGCGGATACTAGTGGGGTGGTCCCTGCAATCGAAGGTGATCGGACAGGAGGACCAAGGGTTGAACTTTGGGGCGACTGGCTCCAACGCATATACGTCCCTGAGCGCACGCTTCCGCTCCCTCTTGGGGATGTGGGTCGCGTATATCATGTTCACCGTCCGCACTTGCGGGGGAAACCTCTTCTGCCCTCCGGTGTGCAGCTGCCGGGGCTCCTCCTCGTCATCGCTATGCGGCCGCTTGTCCTTGTTTTCGGCAATTAACTTGCCGACCTGCTTGAACACCCAACAATCCTTGTTGGTGTGATTGGCTGGCTTGTCTGGTGTTCCATGTATTTGACACGAGCGATCGAGTATACGGTCCAAGCTGGACGGACCCGACGTACTTTGTTTGGATGGCTTTTTCCGCTGACCGGGTTTAGAGCCTTTGAATCCGGCATTGACTGCCGTATCCTTGGTGTTTTCGCTGTTAATACAGCGCTTATGTTTGTTGTGACGTGACCTGCTATTGCCGTCCTTGGTATCCGGGGTACCATGGTTCTTTGATATGTTATTACTGCGAGCCAGCCAACTGTATTCTCCCGCGCAAAAGCGGGTCATGAGCGTTGTGAGAGCTGCCATAGATTTTGGCTTTTCCTGACCAAGGTGCCGGGCTAGCCACTCATCTCGGATGTTGTGTTTGAAAGCCGCTAAGGCCTCTGCATCCGGATAGTCGACGATCTGATTTTTCTTTCTAAGGAACCGAGTCCAGAATTGCCTGGCCGACTCTTCTGGCTGCTGAATTATGTGGCTCAAGTCATCGGCGTCTGGTGGTCGCACATAAGTGCCCTGAAAGTTGTCGAGGAATGCGGCTTCTAGATCTTCCCAACAGCTAATGGAGTCCGCTGGCAAGCTGTTAAGCCAATGCCGCGCTAGTCCTTCGAGCTTTAGTGGGAGGTATTTGATGGCGTGTAAGTCATCACCGCGGGCCATGTGGATGTGGAGGAGGAAATCCTCAATCCATACTGGGGGATCTGTTGTGCCGTCGTATGATTCAATATTTACAGGTTTGAAACCTTCTGGGAATTGATGTTCCATTACTTCGTCTGTGAAGCATAAGGGGTGTGCGACGCCTCTGTATTGGGCTATATCGCGACACAACTCGAATGGGTCTCGCCCGCTGTGTTCGGCCCGACCGGATTTGCTTTTACTATATCCGACGTGACGTTTATCGTCTCGCAGAGTGGTGCACCCTCGTGATTCGTAGATCGATCTTGCATGCTTTGCTTTGTCCTCCAATATGTCTCGCAGGTCTGGCGTATCTCCCCATGTCTTTTTATTTGAATGGCGTCGGGGTGGAGGCTGAGCTTTTGGCTGGAATGCCTCTCTATCACGGCCACGAGGTGGCCGATTAGCCATATCATACGCTTCTTCCTCCAGTCGGGGTAGTAGCCTGCACTTTGGGTAATTCTTGGAGGGGCGCTCGAGTTTATATTCCTCGGCCGCGAGGACTTCAGTCCATCTGTCAGCTAGCAGATCTTGATCAGCTTGAAGCTGCTGCTGCTTTTTCTTCAGGCTATTTGCTGTGGCCATAAGCCGGTGCTTGAAGCGCTCTTGTTCGACGGGATCCTCTGGTACGGCGAATTCATCGTCGCCGAGGCTTGCCTCGTCTTCGGAGGGGGGCATGTAATTGTCATCCTCCTCCTCTCCGTCTGCCGCTCTCTCAGGAGAGCTGACTCCTCCACCCTCTTGCTCTAAATCATGCTGGAGGGGATTATTGTTGTCTTCGGCACTATCCAGAGTGTTATTATCTCCTGTGCCGGTATCACCACTTTTGCTTTGGCGGGACTTAGAGCGGCGCCACTGACGTTGGCGCTTGGGTTGTTTCTTGGAGGGGTCATCCTCCGCTATCTCGTCGCCATTGCCTTCTTTGGGTGTATCCACCATGTATATGTCATATGATGAGGTGGCTTTCCAGTGCCCTATAGGCGCTGGTTCATGTTTGTCTCCTACATCGTCGTCCATACCGTCGATGTCTTCGGAGTCGAAGTCGAGCATGTCGGTTAAATCATCGACAGTGGCTACGAAGTGGGTGGTGGGTGGGCGTCGAATTTCTTCGTCGTCCGCATCCCAATCGTGTTTGGCCATAATCCGGCCAGGGCTCTCCTGACAGAGAGAGAGAGAGAGACCTTAGTGAATTCAGAATGTCGCCGAAGGGCGAGTGCTGAAAGATATCCGCGGCGGTGAATTCCATGATCGGCGCCCAATCGGATTCGATTGGCAGGGGCACGGGTGGTTCGGAGTCCGAAAAAGAGTCCGGCACCTTGGAGTCACGGGCTGCGCAGAGGATTAGGCTGGTGTTCGGCTTGATCGCCATTGAGACTGCAGCCCCTGAGGCGGTGTCTAACCACCCGTCCTCGATTGGCGCAGTTGGCTCCGAGCTAAGGGTCGGAGCTGATGCAGGCACGATCTCTGGGGTACTGTTTGGCGGCAGAGCTAGGTCATACCCATCGTGACAGTGCGGCGCGCCCGGCTGTGGCTCGAATCCGTCGAAGATCAAGTCTCCGCGGATGTCGGCCATGTAGTTCAAATTTCCAAATCTGACCTGATGGCCAGGGGCGCAGCTTTCAATCTGCTCCAGATGGCCAAGCGAATTAGCTCGCAGTGCAAAGCCGCCGAATACGAAGATCTGTCCGGGGAGAAAAGTCTCACCCTGGACCGCATCGCTATCGATGATAGTAGGAGCCATCAAGCCTAACGGCGACGACACAGAGGAACTCTCAATGAAAGCACCAATGTCAGTGTCAAAACCGGCGGATCTCGGGTAGGGGGTCCCGAACTGTGCGTCTAGGCCGGATGGTAACAGGAGGCAGGGGACACGATGTTTTACCCAGGTTCGGGCCCTCTTGATGGAGGTAAAACCCTACGTCCTGCTTGATTGATATTGATGATATGAGTAGTACAAGAGTAGATCTACCACGAGATCAGAGAGGCTAAACCCTAGAAGCTAGCCTATGGTATGATTGTATGTTGTGGTTGTTGTCCTACGGACTAAAACCCTTTAGTTTATATAGACACCGGAGAGGGTTAGTGATGTAGACCGAACCTCGATGACGAGATCTGATCTATTGTTGCGGCCCGACCTTTCACGGCACTCCACCACCAGCAGTAGCAACCTCTCGCCCGCGCACGCGATGTACACGAAGTAGAGGGTTTGAACCTTGCGGCCTAGCACGAGAAAACCAATCTTGACGAAGGTACTCACGCGAAAAACAATTTCCACGAAGAGAAATCGCAACACAGAGATTTTCTAAAGGTCCCTCCAAAACTTGATATGGGTGTCTACCCTGAAAAACACATCGTGTCTATTTCATAAAAAATAACCTCCCCCTTTTACATTGATCGTACTATGACTATATATACTAGTATACCTGCGAACTCAAACTTGCCTAAGAAGTTGACCGAACAAACTTTCTTTCTATCTCTAACTCTCGATCAAAATAACCAAGGAAAGTAAAACTGATCACGTGCTTTATTTTAGCAGGTAATAATTACAAAATACCTAAAATAACTAAACACAATTTATTTGGTGGCCCCCAACCTATATCTCTCAAGGAAAGCAACTGCCACCATTTAAATCTGTTGACGTACGCTTGTTGCTCCGGCGGTCTTGATTGTGAGAAATAGTAGTAGGTTAGGATTCTTTGATTAGTCCCAATAAAAAATATCTCTTGTGCATCTATAGCTGGACTATGTTTTGTACGTGACAACCAGAAGAAACAACCAAATTCCTGCACACCTTGATCAAACATACATGCAGCTTCTTGCGTACAAATACTGACTAAAACTTTGTCCACTCCATTATCTTCACTCAGCTGACAATAATTAGGAGCGTAAGTATGCCGCCTTATTAATTTCCCGACATCACTAGCATCACCCATGTGTGTATCATCCTCTCCTCCTTGAAACGAAACCGTCCTCGGTTTCAAGTCAATCTCTTCAACAATAGCAGACTGAGCAATGACCGAATTTTTTTCAGGAGCTTCAACTTTCTTCTTCTTTACTTCTGATGCAGCATGAGCAATATCCCGCTTCTGACGGTCCACCTTATATTGATCAAAAGTGTATGTGTCAAGTGGTACGTATTGTCCTCCATGAACAAAAGAAAATTCTCCAACTGAATGATATGTTAACTGTCTTTTATCTGTCCATGGTTTTCCTAACAGTATCGAACATGTATGCATGTGCATAGGAAGCACATCACACATAACCAGATCATCATATCTGCATAAAGTAAACTGCACCTCGACGCGATGCATAATCTTGACAAACTTATCCTTCCACCAAAGCTCATACGGTTCTGGATGTTCAATCAACGACAGGTTCAAAGCATCAACCATAGTCCGACTCACTAAATTCATCCCAGAATAGCAATTCATTAAAGTTGCACAGCTCGCCGGCCCTACACGCACACGCGTAACGCATTGGTACCACGGCAAGGCACGCAATGGATCCTTCTCCACCGACATCATCAGTTGCGAGCTACAATCTTTCCTCATGATGAACAAGTTCAATAATAACTCAAAAAAATATTGTATCGTGAATAACCTTTGCTCTGATACCACTTGATGTAGACCGAACCTCGATGACGAGATCTGATCTGTTGTTGCGGCCCGACCTTTCATGACACTCCACCACCAGCAGTAGCAACCTCTCGCCCGCACACGCAATGTACACGAAGTAGAGGGTTTGAACCTTGCGGCCTAGCACGAGAAAACTAATCTTGACGAAGGTACTCACGCGCAAAACAATTTCCACGAAGAGAAATTGCAACACAGAGGTTTTCTAAAGGTCCCTCCAAAACTTGATACGGGTGTCTACCCTGAAAAACACATCGTGTCTATTTCATAAAAAATAACCTCCCCCTTTTACATTGATCGTACTATGACTATATATACTAGTATACCTGCAAACTCAAACTTGCCTAAGAAGTTGACCGAACAAACTTTCTTTCTATCTCTAACTCTCGATCAAAATAACCAAGGAAAGTAAAACTGATCACGTGCTTTATTTTAGCAGGTAATCATTACAAAATAAATACCTAAAATAACTAAACACAATTTATTTGGTGGCCCCCAACCTATATCTCTCAAGGAAAGCAACTGCCACCATTTAAATCTGTTGACGTACGCTTGTTGCTCCGGCAGTCTTGACTGTGAGAAATAGTAGTAGGTTAGGTTTCTTTGATTCGTCCCAATAAAAAATATCTCTTGTGCATCTATAGCTGGACTATGTTTTGTACGTGACAACCAGAAGAAACAACCAAATTCCTGCACACCTTGATCAAACATACATGCAGCTTCTTGCGTACAAATACTGACCAAAACTTTGTCCACTCCATTATCTTCACTCAACTGACAATAATTAGGAGCATAAGTATGCCGCCTTATTAATTTCCCGACATCACTAGCATCACCCATGTGTGTATCAGTTAGGGTTACACAAGGTCGGTTACAAAGGAGGAGATATCCATATCCGTATTGCCTAGCTTGCCTTCCACGCCAAGTAGAGTCTCATCCAGACACGAGACGAAGTCTTCAATCTTGTATCTTCATAGTCTAACAGTCCGGCCAATGGAGATAGTCCGGCTGTACGGAGACCCCCTAATCCAGGACTCCCTCAACCACGAAAACCTAATTCCACCACCGCAACCTTCCGTACCCAAGAGATCCCATCTTGGGGCCTTTTCCGGAGCTTCGCCGGGGGGGCATTGATCACGGAGTGCCTCTACATCAACTCCATGGCCTCTCCGGTGATGTGTGAGTAGTTTATTTCAGACCTTCGGGTCCATAGTTATTAGCTAGATGACTTCTTCTCTCTCTTTGGATCTCAATACAAAGTTCTCCTCGATCTTCTTGGAGATCTATTCGATGTAATCTTCTTTTGCGGTGTGTTTGTCGAGATCTGATGAATTGTGGGTTTATGATCCAGTTTACCTATGAAAAATATTTGATTCTCCTTTGAATTCTTTTATGTATGATTGGTTTATCTTTGCAAGTCTCTTCGAATTATCAGTTTGGTTTGGCCTACTAGATTGACCTTTCTTGCAATGGGAGAAGTGCTTAGCTTTGGGTTCAATCTTGCGGTGCTCGATCCCAGTGACAGAAAGGGAACCGACACGTATTGTATTGTTGCCATCGAGGATAAAAAGATGGGGTTTATATCATATTGCATGAGTTTATCCCTCTACATCATGTCATCTTACTTAAAGCATTACACTGTTCTTATGAACTTAATACTCTAGATGCATGCTGGATAGTGGTCGATGTGTGGAGTAATAGTAGTAGATGTAGAATCGTTTCGGTCTGCTTGTCGCGGACATGATGCCTATATACATGATCTTACCTAGATATTCTCATAACTATGGTCAATTCTATCAATTGCTCGACAGTAATTCGTTTACCCACCGTAATACTTATGCTCTTGAGAGAAGCCACTAGTGAAACCTATGGCCCCCGGGTCTATCTTCCATCATATTAATATTTCATCACTTAGCTATTTCTATTGCCGTTTATTTTACTTTGCATCTTTATTTCTCTTTATCATAAAAATACCAAAAATATTATCTTATCATATCTATCAGATCTCACTCTCGTAAGTGACCGTGAAGGGATTGACAACCCCTTTATCGCGTTGGTTGCGAGGTTCTTATTTGTTTGTGTAGGTGCGTGGGACTCGAGCGTGATCTCCTACTGGATTGATACCTTGGTTCTCAAAAACCGAGGGAAATACTTACGCTACTTTACTGCATCACCCTTTCCTCTTCAAGGGAAAACCTACGCAGTGCTCAAGAGGTAGCAAGAAGGATTTCTGGCGCCGTTGTCAGGGAGTCTACGCACAAGTCAGGACATACCAAGTACCCATCACAAACTCTTACCCCTCGCATTACATTATTTGCCATTTGCCTCTCGTTTTCCTCTCCCCCACTTCACCCTTGCCGTTTTATTGGCCCTCTCTTTTCCTCTCACCCTCTCTTTCCGTTCGCCTCTTTTTCGCTTGCTTCTTGTTTGTTCGTGTGTTGGATTGCTTGCTTGTTACGATGGCTCAAGATAATACTAAATTGTGTGACTTTACCCATACCAAAAACAATGATTTTCTTAGCACTCCGATTGCTCCTCTTACCGATGCTGAATATTGTGAAATTAATGTTGCTTTGTTGAATCTTGTCATGAAAGATCAATTCGCCGTCCTTCCTAGTGAAGATGCCGCTACCCATCTAAATAGCTTTGTTGATTTGTGTGATATGCAAAAGAAGAAAGATGTGGACAATGATATTGTTAAATTGAAGCTATTTCCTTTTCCCCTTAGAGATCGTGCTAAAGCTTGGTTTTCGTCTTTGCCTAAAAATAGTGTTGATTCATGGAATAAGTGCAAAGATGCTTTTATCTCTAAGTATTTTCCTCCCACTAAGATCATCTCTCTTAGAAATGATATTATGAATTTTAAGCAACTTGATCATGAACATGTTGCACAATCTTGGGAGAGGATGAAATTAATGATACGTAATTGCCCTCCACATGGTTTGAATCTTTGGATGATTATACAGAATTTTTATGCCGGATTGAATTTTGCTTCTAGAAATATTTTAGATTCGGCCGCGGGAGGCACTTTTATGGAAATCACTTTAGGAGAGGCTACTAAACTCCTAGACAATATTGTGGTTAATTATTCTCAATGGCACACCGAAAGATCTACTAGTAAAAAAGTGCATGTGATAGAAGAAATTAATGTTTTGAGTGGAAGATTGATGAACTTATGAAATTGTTTGCTAATAAGAGTGCTCCTACTGATCCTAATGATATGCCTTTGTCTACTTTGATTGAGAATAATAATGAATCTATGGATGTGAATTTTGTTGGTAGGAACAATTTTGGTAATAACGCGTATAGAGGTAATTTTAATTCTAGGCCGTTTCCTAGTAATTCCTCTAATAATTATGGTAATTCCTACAGCAATTCTTATGGAAATTTTAATAATATGCCCTCTGAATTTGAGACTAATGTTAAGGAGTTTATGAATTCGCAAAAGAGTTTTAATGCTTTGCTTGAAGAAAAATTGCTTAAGGTTGATGAATTGGCTAGGAACGTTGATAGAATTTCTCTTGATATTGATTCTTTGAAACTTAGATCTATTCCACCTAAGCATGATATCAATGAGTCTCTCAAATCCATGAGAATTTACATTGATGAGTGCAAAGAAAGAACCTCTAGGATGCGTGCTAAAAAAGATTGCTTTGTGAAAGCGTGTTCTTCTAGTTTCCATGATAATAAGGATGAAGATCTAAAAGTTATTGATGTGTCCCCTATTAAATCTTTGTTTTGCAATATGAATCTTGATAATGATGGGACTAAAGATGAGCCACCTTTACCTAGATGGCCTTCCAAAAATTCGGAGTTTTTAGATCTTGATGCAAAATTTGTTAAAAGTGGGATTGAAGAGGTTAAAACTTTAAATAGAAATGAACCCACTATCTTGGATTTCAAGGAATTTAATTATGATAATTGCTCTTTGATAGATTGTATTTCCTTGTTGCAATCCGTGCTAAATTCTCCTCATGCTTATAGTCAAAATAAAGCTTTTACTAAACATATCGTTGATGCTTTGATGCAATCTTATGAAGAAAAACTTGAGTTGGAAGTTTCTATCCCTAGAAAACTTTATGATGAGTGGGAACCTACAATTATAATAAAAATTAAAGATCATGAATTCTATGCTTTGTGTGATTTGGGTGCTAGTGTTTCCACGATTCCAAAAACTTTATGTGATTTGCTAGGTTTCCGTGATTTTGATGATTGGTGCAATTATTGATATGAAGGAAGGGAATATTAGATTCCAATTTCCGTCAAGGAAAGGCATGTAACACTTCCCTATAAATAAAATTAAATTACCATATGAATCTATTATGAGAGCCACTTATGGATTGCCTACCAAAGATGGCAATACCTAGATCTATCTTCGCTTTTATGCCTAGCTAGGGGCATTAAACGATAGCGCTTGTTGGGAGGCAACCCAATTTTATTTTTATTCCTTGATCTTTGCTCCTGTTTAGTAATAAATAATTTATCTAGCCTCTGTTTTGGTTGTGCCTTTTGTGTTTAATTAGTGTTTGTGCCAAGTAGAACCGTTGGGAAGACTTGGGGAAAGTCTTTTTTTATCTTGCTGTAAAAAACAGAAACTTTAGCGCTCACGAGAATTGCTGCCATTTTTATTTGGAAAGTGCTATTTAGTTAATTATTTTTGAAGATGATTAATAGATAAATTCCTCATGTCCATAAATTTATTTTAGAATTTTTGGGGTTACAGAAGTGGTCGTAACCTACAGATTACTACAGACTGTTCTGTTTTTGACAGATTCTGCTTTTCTTGTGTTGTTTGCTTATTTTGATGAGTCTATGGCTAGTAAAAGAGTTTATAAACCATAGAGAAGTTGTAATACATTAGGTTTAACACCAATATAAAACAATAATGAGTTCATTACAGTACCTTGAAGTGGTGTTTTGTTTTCTTTCGCTAACAGAGCTCACGAGATTTTCTATTTTGAGTTTTGTGTTGTGAAGTTTTCAAGTTTTGGGTAAAGATTTGATGGATTATGGAACAAGGAGTGTCAATAGCCTAAGCTTGGGGGTGCCCATGACACCCCAAGGTAAAATTCAAGGACACCAGAAAGCCTAAGCTTGGGGATGCCTCGGAAGGCATCCCCTCTTTCGTCTTCGTCTATCGGTAACTTTATTTGGAGCTATATTTTTATTCACCACATGATATGTGTTTTTCTTGAAGCTCGTGTATGATTTGAGCCTTTGCTTTTTAGTTTACCACAATCATCCTTGCTGTACACACCTTTTTATAGAGACTCACATGATTTGAAATTTATTAGAATACTCTATGTGCTTTACTTATATCTTTTGAGCTATATAGTTTTTGCTCTAGTTCTTCACTTATATCTTTTAGAGCACGGTGGTGGATTTGTTTTATAGAAAATATTGATCTCTCATGCTTCACTTATATTATTTTGAGAATCCTTTAGAACAACATGGAAATTTTCTTTTAGGAATAATCTAAAAACTTTTATAGAAAGTGCATTGAATACTATGAGAAGTTTGATACTTGATAATTGTTTTGAGATATGGAGATGGTGATATTAGAGTCATGCTAGTTGAGTAGTTGTGAATTTGAGAAATACTTGTGTTGAAGTTTGTGATTCCCGTAGCATGCACGTATGGTGAACCGTTATGTGATGAAGTCGGAGCATGATTTATTTATTGATTGTCTTCCTTATGAGTGGCGGTCGGGGACGAGCGATGGTCTTTTCCTACCAATCTACCCCCTAGGAGCATGCACGTAATACTTTGTTTCGATAACTAATAGATTTTTGCAATAAGTATGTGAGTTCTTTACGACTAATGTTGAGTCCATGGATTATACGCACTCTCACCCTTCCACCATTGCTGGCCTCTCTAGTATCGCGCAACTTTCGCCTGTACCTTAAACCCACCATATACCTTCCTCAAAACAGCCACCATACCTACCTATTATGGCATTTCCATAGCCATTCCGAGATATATTGCCATGCAACTTTCCACCGTTCCGTTATTACGACACGCTTCATCATTGTCATATTGCTTGCATGATCATGTAGTTGACATTGTATTTGTGGCAAAGCCATCGTTCATAATTCTTCATACATGTCACTCATGCATCATTGCACATCCCGGTACACCGCCGGAGGCATTCACATAGAGTCATATTTTGTTCTAAGTATTGAGTTGTAATTCTTGAGTTGCAAGTAAATTAAAGTGTGATGATCATCATTATTAGAGCATTGTACCAAGTGAGGAAAGGATGATGGAGACTATCATTCCCCCACAAGTCGGGATGAGACTCCAGACGAAAAAAGAGGCCAAAAAAGAGAGAAAAGGCCCAAATAAAAAAATGAACGAGAGAAGAAGAGAGAAGGGACAATGCTAATATCCTTTTTCCACACTTGTGCTTCAAAGTAGCACCATGATCTTCATGATAGAGAGTCTCCTATGATATCACTTTCATATACTAGTGGGAATTTTTCATTATAGAACTTGGCTTGTATATTCCAATGATGGGCTTCCTCAAAATGCCCTAGGTCTTCATGAGCAAGCAAGTTGGATGCACACCCACTTAGTTTCTTTTGTTGAGCTTTCATATACGTATAGCTCTAGTGCATCCGTTGCATGGAAATCCCTACTCACTCACATCTATATCTATTGATGGGTGTCGGTGTCAAAACTGGCGGATCTCGGGTAGGGGGTCCCGAACTGTGCGTCTAGGATCGATGGTAACAGGGGACGGGGGACATGATGTTTACCCAGGTTCGGGCCCTCTCTATGGAGGTAATACCCTACGTCCTGCTTGATTGATATTGATGAATATGAGTGTTTACAAGAGTTGATCTACCACAAGATCGTAATGGCTAAACCCTAGAAGCCTAGCCTACATGACTATGGTAATGAGTATATCCTTTCCGGACTAACCCCTTCGGTTTATATAGACACCGAGGGGATCTAGGGTTTACATAGAGTCGGTTACATAAGAAGGAATCTTCATAGTCGGGTGCCAAGATTGCCTTCCACGCCAAGGAGAGTCCAATCCGGACACAGGTACAGTCTTCGGCCTTCATGTCTTCACAGCCCATCAGTCTGGCCCAATAGATAATAGGTCGGACGCCCGAGGACCCCTTAGTCCAGGACTCCCTCAATAGCCCCTGAACCTGGCTGCAATGATGAGGAGTCCGGCGTGCAGATTATATTCAGAATTGCAAGGCGGGTTCCCTTCTATCCGAACTTCAAGATAGTCTTTGGATGCAGACTAAGGCATAGCCTAGTGGTGTGAAGGGGCTGATGCCTTCCCACCCACCCAGGTTCAAGGCATGGTACTTGCAATTTGGGTTTGTTGCACCAATTATACTGTAGGAGGTTCCCTTACAGTCTTTCTGTCAAAAAAACCCGCAGAGAGAATATATATTTTTACACGAGTCTAATCTGCTGATAACTTTTCATAATATGACATCACATGTGCCCAGTCACAGTTCCAAACCGTTTTCATGTTTCGATGCCCCATGTCCCAAGACGTGGTTGCCATTGGCACGTCTTGTCAAAGTAGAGATCGTGTCCCCTTATCACGGGATTCTCGTCAATACGGGCATGGGTGACCCAACCGTGCCGTTTGCACGACCCTTGGGAATAGGCGAGTTTAAGGTGAGTGGGGAGACGCTTGATATTCGTGGCCTTTATAAGGGGATAAGGATTCCCTTCCTTCACCCACACCTCAGCTCCTCCTTAGTCCTTCCGTCCCTGAGCTCTAGCGCTCAAGCTTTTAGCTTTTCCCTCGACCGAGAAAGCACTCCAAAGATGTCCGGATCTGGAGTTGGGGGTAAGTGGATGGCCTCCTCGGTCAAGAAGAAGGATATCAAGGTGCTCCGAGAGGCCGGATATATGGCCAAAGAGATCGCTCACCGACTCCCGGCCACGGGACAGATCGTCCCTACTCCAGAGCCCCACGAGAGGGTTGTGTTTCTCACACATTTCGTCCGCGGGCTAGGATTCCCTCTTCACCCCTTCATCTGTGGACTGATGTTTTACTACGGGCTAGACTTCCATGACCTAGCTCCCAACTTCATCCTCAACATCACGGCATTCATTGTCGTGTGCGAAGCCTTTCTCCGCATCCCACCTCACTTTGGCCTATGGCTGAAGACCTTCAATGTGAAGCCGAAGGTGGTGAGAGGTCAACAAGAAGAGTGCGGAGGCGCCATGGTGGGCAAGATGCCCAACGTTACCTGGCTTGAAGGCTCGTTCGCGGAGACGGTGAAAGGGTGGCAATTGGGGTGGTCTATATCACCATGCCACGCGACGCCAACTGGGTGGCGGCCCCCGAATTCAGATCTGGAATCCCGATGCGGCTCACCTCCTGGCAAGAGAGGGGCTTAACCTGGGGTCCCTCGGACGAGCTGACTGGCCTCTAGACATGCGTCCAGAACATGATAGATAGGAAGATCAAGCTCGTCAATGTGGTCCAGGTCATGCTCATTTGTGTCGTTCCATGCCAACGCCGGACTTGCTATCTGTGGGAGTACAATCCAGCCAAGCACCATACGCTACTAGAGATCTTCGGCACGATGCACGAAGAAATATGGAAAGTGCTCTTCAAGGCCGGCGAGACACCACCACCCACGACCGAAGATCGCGGGCTTAGCTTAAAATGCCAGGCTAACCCGGTAAGTTCTTTTAATGTTTTCAAGGCATACCCTTTACTAGCATATTTTGAGAAAAAGCCTAAGCTTTCCTACCCGTGTTTTCAGGCCTGGATCAAGATAGCGGAGGGGATTAACTGTCCGGCTCCGCTGCCCGAAGACCAAGAATTTTCATTATTGACGAAAATGCTTTTTCTAGCGCCTTATGAGGTGCCAGAGAAGACGGCCAAGAAAGCGGCCAAAGGGGCCAAGAAGGGCCCTCGCCAAAAAGGTGCTCCGGACATGATGTCCGAAGACAAGACTTCCTCTTCGTCCGCTGATGACTACGAAGAGGAAGAAGACAGCGAATCCCCACCTGAGGTGGGGAGGAAGAAGAGAGTGGCCCCCACCAATCCGGAGGTGAAAGCGCCTAAAAGGGTTAGAGGCTCCCACGCGGATAACTCCATGTGGGATGTTGACAGTAGTCCGAAGCGACCTCGCCGGACCAAGCCTCGGGCCGCCTCATAAGTACTAGAATCCGAAAACGTCTGGACTTCCCGGTTTGTAATATTGATATACCTTAAACTTTGTTATTGCAGTCCAGCACGCGATGGCTCCCCTCGATCCTCGTCAGAGGGATCACTAGACTCAAAGGAGATGGCTAGCATGTCTCCGCCACCTGCTCATTCCGTCTCTCCCAAGGGTGATGACGAGGTGGTGTCGCAAAAGACCTTCCCCGACCGGGGGAGGGGTGTTCCAGAGATCGTCGGGGTGCCGCCCCAGGACGATTTCTTAATTGCCTGACGCATGGGGGGAAAAGACCCTATGGGGACTGGTGACGGGGGCCGAGTTCCCTTCGGACCCAAGCCGGATACCATTCCGGAGATCTATGCGGCTCCGGAGTCCAGCGAGCGGAAGGCCCCAAAAGGAGGGAATGTGCCCGTTCCGCCGGTGACCTCTATCCAACTAGAGGCACCGGATAACCCGATGGAGGCGCTACGAGGCACCTCTATTGTGGATGAACACCGCGCCCTTATGGGCACGGTAATAGAGAAGGTCCAGTTCATAAAAAACGGACTGACCAAAGCCTGCACTAGCCTTCTATCGGGCTTTGAGGTAAGTAATGCGTTTGTAGGAAGAATATCACAGTATAGACAGTAGCCCCTGATGCTCTGTTTGGTGTTCGGGAAGGAAAAGCCGAATAGAGGATCAAAAAGAAATGTCACAGGAGTCTAACATAAGTTGTCTATGTGAATAAGTAGGTATCGCTCCAGGCTGCCACTGCTCATGCTGCAGAGGTCTCCAGACTGAAGCGGAAACTGGAGCGGGCCGAGGAAGAGCTCGGCCTTGTGAAGAAGCAACTGGAGGATAGCCAAGGTATGCCGTAACCTGCGAGTACATTATAAGAAAAAATGAATAGTCCATCCGGACTGAGGTGTCATAAACTTTATTAGGGGCCGCGACCGAGGTGGCAGCCCTCAAGAAGGCGTTGGCCGAAGCCGAGGACAAAGCGGTCAAGGAACACGCCGCACGCGAGAAGCATGAGGCCCAGGTTGGCGAGGCGCAACAACAACTCCAGAGTGCAATCGAGAGATTTGAGTCCTTGGAGTGCGATTGTAAGGCGCAAGCGTCCGCGATGGCGAAGGCCCGCCGGAGCGCACAGGATGCACGAGCCGAAGCCCAGAACGCCCTCCAGGACATTCAAGCGGCCAAGGAGATTGCGGCGGGTAATTCTTTCACCATGCAAAGTAAGTATGTAGAAGAAACGTTCCTTGTACTCATCCGAGTTTTGATTTTCCAGGGGCGTTTACGGATCTGCTGCGCAGTATATCAGATGCTGACGAGTATTATAGAGCCGGAGAAGGGATGTCTATAGAGAAGATGTTCTGGTCCCAATATCTTGGACCCGAACATCCGTTGTCCTTCAGCGACCAGCTAAAGCAGTTGGTCGAGCTGCACAGGTCGGCAGAGCTAGCCATGAAGGACCTGATAGTCCGGCTGTGGCCTACCGAGCCTGTACCTAGCAGCTACTTCAGACTTGTTAAACGGCTTATAAGTGCCTGTCCGCGGCTTGAAGCCGTGAAGCGGTCGCTCTGTATTGAAGGTGTGCGTATGGCATTTTCCCGCGTCAACACGCATTGGACAAAGCTGGATGCTAAGAAGCTGATGATCGAGGGGCCGCCGGAGGGCAAGGAGCATCGTCGACCCAAGCACTATTTTGATGGCGTCCTGGAGGGGTCCCGCCTTGTGGCAGAACAATGTTCGAAGGATGTTATATCCCCATGAGAACATTTGTATTGTCCTGTCCTGTAATATGGAACAATGATGTTATGTATTATAATGCTTGCGATTTACATTTTACCTCATGTGCGGTCATTTATGAAATCCGAGGGTTGACCAGTCGTCGGCTTCTGCCCCCACGTAGATAGTACGGGGGTGCTTGGGATAAATCTAAACACTCTTTACTCCACATTCTGGCCTTTACCGCCCTCACTTAGCCATAGGAGTTTGACAATTAAGAAAGTTGGCGAAGCCCCTGGTATTCGGAAGGCCGAACTAGGGGTGTTATACACGCCTAATCGGAGGAACCGATTCTTTGCAAGAAGCAGAAAAAATCTCTAACGATTTGGAACCTCTCGAACAACTGACCAGCTCTCGCCACATCATGACAGTCAGTTTTCGGCTTTCTCTACTGAGGTGCTTGTACGGAAGAACCGGGACACAATCGCAGTAGTTCTCCCTTTACTACCCTAGCCGATATAGTGGAATGTAAGGTAGTAAGCACAGGAGCCGGGCAACCCAACTATTGACCAAAGACATGATTCAGAGCCGATGCATATAATGCTATAAGTTCGGGGTGCCGAACTATACTGAAAAGGTGTTCGGACTTTTATTGCCGTAATGCGGGGTGTAATGAAGCCCCTGGCACAGTAGTACGTACCATGGTGTACGTGTGCAATAAGTAATATATACAAAGGTGAGGAAACAGGAAAATTAAGTAATAAGCTGACGCCACCATTTATTCACCGTTGTGATGTAATTAGTACGTCGAGGCATACTTTGTGCAAGTAATGTAATAAGAAAGTAAGGCTATTTAACATGCCCCAACCAAGGGCAAGCTGTGTGCGGGTAGGTAAGACAAGTATGGCAATCGTTTAATAGAGACCACCTGGGGATTCCCTTGTATGCAAGAGCTCCTTGCCTCCTTGGTATGTTCTGCAAACGGGTTGTCCGCGTAGACCTCGAAAAGAGAAAAAACCATAATAAAAAGAAAAAAATAAAGGCGTGCGAATCCCCGGGTCGGTCAAGCCGCACTGTGGATCGCGAGCGAGTTATGCCTCCATCAGTGCCCATGGGGTTTTGAGTGCGTAGTTATGTACTCGCGGTACGTATGCCCTTTCCTTATCGGGGCTGGGACGGAGGCCGGATTTACTAATTCAGCTCTTGATGAACCGAGCTGCCCTGTTGCGGTGTAGTCCAGACCTTCTTGACGATGTCCAGGGGTCGGCGGCCGGATTATGGTGCCGCTTGAGAAGGCCTCTCTATACTTCTGCTGCTAGGGCGGCGGTGTGCTCCTCTTTATGGTGGGAACGTTCCGTGTTTCCATTTATTGTAATGACACCGCGTGGACCGGGCATCTTGAGCTTGAGATAAGCATAATGTGGCGCCATGTTGAATCTAGCAAACGCGGTTCATCCGAGCAATGCGTGGTAGCCGCTGCGGAAGGGGCCGATATCGAAGATTAGCTCTTCACTTTGGAAGTTATCCGGGGAACCGAAGACCACCTCCAGCGTGATTGAGCCCGTACAACGGGCCTCTACACCTGGTATAACTCCTTTAAAGGTAGTTATCGTGGGCTTGATTCGTGAGGGATTAATGCCCATTTTGTGCACTGTATCCTGAAAGAGCAGATTGAGGGTGCTACCACCGTCCATTAGGACTTGTGTCATGTGAAATCCGTCGATGATTGGGTCGAGTACCAATGCGGCCGAATCGCCATGACGGATGCTAGTTGGATGATCACGGCGATCAAAGGTGATCGGGAATGACGACCATGGGTCGAATTTTGGGGCGACTAGCTCTACCGCATAAACATCCCTGAGTGCACGCTTGCGCTCCCTTTTGGGGATGTGTGTAGCATATATCATGTTCACCGTTTTGACTTGAGGCGGGAATTTCTTCTGCCCCCCAGTGTTCGGCTACCGGGGCTCCTCGTCTTCATCCTTGCTCTGCGATTCCCCTTCCTTGTTTCCATTGTTTGCCTTGCTGGCTTGCTTAAAGACCCGACAATCTCTGTTAGTATGGTTGGCCGGTTTGTTAGGGGTGCCATGTATCTGGCACGAACGATCGAGTATGCGGTCCAAGCTGGATGGTCCTCCGCCGTTCCTTTTATAGGGCTTCTTTCGCTGGCCGGATTTGGAGCCACTGAATCCGGCGTGAACTGTAGTGTCATCTGTGTTATCGCCATTGCTGCGGCATTTGTGTCTGTTGCGCCGGAGCTTTGCTGGAGCTGTTTTTGGCCTCAGAGGGGCCTGCTTCGTTGGCTGTGTTTGTACTACGAGCCAGCCAACTATCCTCTCCCGCGCAAAAGCAGGTCATAAGTGCCATGAGGGCTTCCATGGACCTCGGCTTTTCTTGGACGAGGTGGCGGGCGAGCCATTCTTCACGGATGCTGTGCTTAAAGGCCGCTAGGGCTTCGGCATCCGGACAGTCAACGATCTGGTTCTTTTTGGTTAGGAACATAGTCCAGAATTTTCTGGCTGATTCTCCAGGTTTGTTGAACTATGTGGCTTAATTCATCGGCATCAGGCGGCCGGACATATGTACCTTGGAAGTTGTCAAGGAAGGCTTCTTCCAAGTCCTCCCAGCTACTGATGGAATTCTCGGGCAGGCTATTTAGCCAGTGTCGAGCTGGCCCTTTGAGTTTTAGTGGGAGGTATTTGCTGGCGTGGAGGTCGTCTCCACGGGCCATGTGGACGAAGAATAAAGTCCTCAATCCATACTGCGGGATCAGTTGTTCCGTTGTATGATTCAAGATTGACGGGCTTGAACCCCTCGGGGAATTCGTGATCCAGCACCTCATCTGTGAAGCAGAGAGGGTGTGCGGCACCTCTATATCGGGCCGCGTCACGGCGCACCTTTGATGAAGTCCGTCTGCGGTTATCGGCCCGGGTGTGACTAGGTTTGTCACGTCCGAATAGGTAGCCGTCATCTCGAGTTGGGAAGTGTCCTCGCGATCCGTAGATTGATCTAGTGTGTCCTGCTCTACTGTCCATCTCCTGCCGAAGGTCGTATGTATGATCCCGAGTTGTTCTGTCCCTGTTTTTGCGAGGCGGTGGGGCCGCTTGTTGTTCGGCATGAGTTGCCGTTTTGTCCCGACCACGGGGTGGTCGGTCTACCGCACTATCCCAACCGCATGGTGGTCGTTCCGCATTACGCGAGGGGAGTATGGGATTTGGTGCCTCCTCATCAAACTGAGGTAGCAGTTTGCGCTTTGGGTAACTCTTGGCTGGGTGCTTGAGGCCGTATTCTTCAGTTGCCAGGACATCAGTCCACCTGTCAATGAGCAGGTCTTGATTAGCCTGGAGCTGCTGCTGCTTCTCTTTCAGGCTTCTGGCAGTAGCTACTAGCTGGCGCTTGAAGCGTTCCTGCTCTAGGGGTGCCTTAGGCACGATGAAATCCTCGCTACCGAGGCTCTCCTCATCTTCGGAGACTGGACGATAACTATCATCATCTGGGTCATTGGGCATGGCCTGTTTATCAGGGTCATCTTGCCCGTTGTCTTGTTCCTCCTGTTCGGATGCAGCTCCAACAGGGTCTTCATTGTTTTCCAGTGTGGCCATCTTTTGAGCGACGAGGCTTAGAACGGCGTTTAGGGCGCCGGCGCTTGGACTGTGTCTCAGAAGGTTTATCCGCAACTGGATCCCCTTTGTCATCGTCGCTAGCTTTTTTAGGTGTGTCGACCATGTACACATCGTACGAAGAGGTGGCCGTCCAATGTCCAGTAAATGGCGGGTCTTGTCCTCGCTCCTGGTCAGCATCGTTGTCCATACCGTCGATGTCTTCGGATTCGTAATCAAGCACGTCGGTTAAGTCATCGACAGTGGCTATGAAGTGGGTAGTGTGTGGGAAGTAAAATTCCCCGTTATCAGCCTCTAGCTCGAACCGAACATAGTCCAGCCATGAGTTCTTCTCCAAGGACAAGTTCTTTAAAGAGTTTAGCACATCACCCAAAGGTGAGTGCTGGAAGATGTCTGCGATGCTAAATTCGAAAATCGATAACCGATCCAGCTCGGTGCCCGCAGGCATACGTGGTCTGGGACTTATAGCCGGAGACGAGTCTGGAGTTCCATTGACGCAAATATTGCAGGGTGCCGAGTCCGTGTGTGGCTCCAACGCCATGGACTCTGTGGCCTCGGATGGCGCGATCAGCTCCGGTTCTAAGGTCGTTGCAGCAACAGGGACCATCTCCTAGATGTGATCCGATGACAGATTTAATTCATGTTCATCGGGGCGAGGAGGAGCGATTGCTGCGGTCTCAAATCCGTTGAAGATCAAGTCTCCACAGATATCCGCGACGTAGTTCAAGCTTCCAAATCTGACCTGGTGGCCAGGAGCGTAGCTATCGATCTGCTCCAGATGGCCAAGCGAGTTGGCCCGCAGTACGAAGCTGCCGAACACGAAAATCTGTCCGGGGAGGAAGGTTTCTCCTTGGACAACGTCACTATAGATGATTGAAGGGGCCATCAAATCTTTCGTTGATGGCCCAATGGAACTCTCAATGAAAGCACCAATGTCGGTGTCAAAACCGGCGGATCTCGGGTAGGGGGTCCCGAACTATGCGTCTAGGATCGATGGTAACAGGGGACGGGGGACACGATGTTTACCCAGGTTGAAGCCCTCTCTATGGAGGTAATACCCTACGTCCTGCTTGATTGATAATGATGAGGACAACAACAAGAGCAAACAGAGTTTGTAAAAGTTTTTCTTTATCAGTTTCAGTTTATCAACTGAATTGCTTGAGGACAAGCAAAGGTTTAAGCTTGGGGGAGTTGATACGTCTCCGACGTATCTACTTTTCCAAACACTTTTGCCCTTGTTTTGGACTCTAACTTGCATGATTTGAATGGAACTAACCCGGACTAATGCTGTTTTCAGCAGAATTGCTATGGTGTTATTTATGTGCAGAAACAAAAGTTCTCGGAATGACCTGAAACTTTACAGAACATCTATTTGGAAATAATAAAAAATCCTTGCAAAAGATGAAGACCAGGGGGCCCACCACCTATCCACGAGGGTGGGGGGCGCGCCTGCCCCCCAGGGCACGCCCCTACCTCGTGGTCCCCCTGGAGCTCATCCGACCTCAACTCCAACTCTATATATTTGGTTTCGGGGAGAAAAAATCAGAGAGAAGATTCATCGCGTTTTACGATACGAAGCCGCTGCCAAGCCCTAAAACCTCTCGGGAGGGCTGATCTGGAGTCCGTTCGGGGCTCCAGAGAGGGGAATCCGTCGCCATCGTCATCATCAACCATCCTCCATCACCAATTTCATGATGCTCACCGCCGTGCGTGAGCAATTCCATCGTAGGCTTGCTGGACGATGATGGGTTGGATGAGATCTATCATGTAATCGAGTTAGTTTTGTTAGGGTTTGATCCCTAGTATCCACTATGTTCTGAGATTGATGTTGCTATGAGTTTGCTATGCTTAATGTTTGTCACTAGGGCCCGAGTACCATGATTTCAGATCTGAACCTATTATGTTTTCATCAATATATGAGAGTTCTTGATCCTATCTTGCAAGTCTATAGTCACCTATTATGTGTTATGATCCGTTAACCCTGAAGTGACAATAATCGGGATACTTACCGGTGATGACCGTAGTTTGAGGAGTTCATATTTTCACTATGTGTTAATGCTTTGGTCTGGTACTCTATTAAAAGGAGGCCTTAATATCCCTTAGTTTCCGCTAGGACCCCGCTGCCACGGGAGGGTAGGACAAAAGATGTCATGCAAGTTCTTTTCCATAAGCTCGTATGACTATATTCGGAATACATGCCTACATTACATTGATGAACTGGAGCTAGTTCTGTGTCACCCTATGTTATGACTATTACATGATGAACCGCATCCGACATAATTCTCCTCACCGATCCATTGCCTACGAGCTTTCCATATATTGTTCTTCGCTTATTTACTTTTCCGTTGCTATTGCTATCATTACTACAAAATACCAAAAACATTACTTTTGCTACTGTTACCTTTTGCTACTGTTACCACTACTATCCTATTACTTTTCTACTAAACACTTTGCTGCAGATATTAAGTTTCCAGGTGTGGTTGAATTGACAACTCAGCTGCTAATACTTGATAATATTCTTTGGCTCCCCTTGTGTCGAATCAATAAATTTGGGTTGAATACTCTACCCTCGAAAACTATTGCGATCCCATATACTTGTGGGTTATCAAGACTATTTTCTGGTGCCGTTGCCGGGGAGCATAGCTCTATTCTTTGAGTCACTTGGGATTTATATCTGCTTATCATTATGAAGTACTTGAAAGATCCAAGAACCAAGATTTATCCCTAAACTACGAGGGGAGGTAAGTAACTGCCATCTAGATCTGCACTTGATTCACCTTCTGTTTTGAGTAAGCTTGCGACACCTAAACCTGCTTTTGCTATTCGTTCTGATATGTCGCATATTATTGATGATGCCACTTCTGCTATGCATGATACTTATGATGAAAATGCTTCTATGCTTGATACTACTATGCCACTTGGTGAATTTCTTGATGAACAACTTGCCAGGGTTAGAGAGAATGAAAATATTGAATCTAATAATATTGATGAAAGTGGTGATGAAGACTCACCTGTTATTCCTGAGGGTTATGTTTTTGAAAAAGAAGCTGCTTTAGCTATTTTAGCTTGCAAAGATAGATACGAACTCAAGAGGTTATTAGCTAAATGGAATAAGCAATCTCTAAATGCTAGGATGAAACCTGACCCTGCTTTTGCTACTTCACCTATCTTTGTTACTGATAAGGATTATGAATTCTGTGTTGATCCTGATATAATTACTTTGGTTGAATCTGAACCTTTTCATGGTTATGAATCTGAAACTGTTGTGGCACATCTTACTAAATTAAATGATATAGCCACCCTTTTCACTACTGATGAGAGAACTTGTTACTTTTATATCCTTAAAATATTTCCGTTCTCATTAAAGGGTGATGCTAAGATATGGTTTAATTCTCTTGATCCTAGTTGTGTGCGTAGTCCCCAGGATATGATTTATTACTTCTCTGCTAAATATTTCCCTGCTCATAAGAAACAAGCTGCTTTAAGGGATATATATAATTTTGTGCAAATTGAAGAAGAGAGTCTTCCACAAGCTTGGGGGAGGCTTCTCAAGTTACTTAATGCTTTGCCTGATCATCCTCTTAAGAAAAATGAAATACTTGATATCTTTTATAATGGACTAACCGATGCCTCCAAAGAGTACCTGGATAGTTGTGCTGGTTTTGTTTTCAGGGAAAGAACACCGGATGAAGCTGAAATTCTATTGAATAATATGTTGACAAATGAAAATATTTGGACACTTCCTGAGCTAGTTCCTGAGCCTATTCCTAAACCAACTCCGAAGAAAAGAGGTGTTCTATTTCTCAGTCCTAGAGATATGCAAGAGGCAAAGAAATCTATGAAAGAGAAAGGTATTAAAGCTGAAGATGTTAAGAATTTACCTCCTATTGAAGAAATACATGGTCTTAATTTACCGCCTATTGAAGAAACATATGATCTTCATCCATCACCTATTGAAGAAACTCATGGTCTGGATAACCCGACACAGGTAGTAAAGGTAAATTCTCTCTATAGATTTGATGAAGGTGATATCCCTCGTTATAAGTCTGCTAGATAATGCTTAGATGAGTTTGACAATTTCATTGTTAAACAAGAAAACTTTAATGCTTATTTTGGTAGACAATTGAAATATAATACCGATACGCTTGAATACTTGGGTGATTATATGGCTAATATCAAAGGTGAACTTAAACTTATTAGTAAACATGCTTCTATGGCTACCACTCAAGTAGAACAAGTACTTAAGGCTCAAAATGATTTGCTCAATGAATTGAATAGTAAGGATAATGATAATGCTGTTAGAGTTATGACTAGAGGTGGTAAAATGACTCAGGAACCTTTGTATCTTGAAGGCCATCCTAAGAGAATTGAGCAAGATTCTCAGAGAAATAATATAGATGCACCAAGTCCTTCTAAAAGGAAGAAAAAGAAAAATGATAGGACTTTGCATGCTTCTAGTGAACCTATTGTTGAAACACCTGAGAATCCAAATGATATCTCTATTTCTGATGCTGAAACACAATCTGGTAATGAACCTGAAACTAGTGATAATGTCAATGATAATGTTCACGATGATGCTCAACCTAGTAATGATAATGATATAGAAATTGAACCTGCTGTTGATCTTGATAACCCACAATCAAAGAATCAACGTTATGATAAGAAAAACTTTGTTGCTAGGAAACATGGTAAGGAAAGAGAGCCTTGGGTTCAGAAACCCATGCCTTTTCCTCCCAAACCATCCAAGAAAAAGGATGATGAGGATTTTGAGCGCTTTGCTGAAATGATTAGACCTATCTTTTTGCGTATGCGGTTAACTGATATGCTTAAAATGAATCCTTATGCTAAGTATATGAAAGATATTGTTACAAATAAAAGAAAGATACCGGAAGCTGAAATTTCCACCATGCTTGCTAATTATACTTTTAAGGGTGGAGTACCAAAGAAACTAGGAGATCCAGGAGTACCCACTATACCATGCTCCATTAAAAGAAATTATGTTAAAACTGCTTTATGTGATCTTGGAGCCGGTGTTAGTGTTATGCCTCTCTCTTTATATCATAGACTTGATTTGAATAAGTTGACACCTACTGAAATTCTTTGCAAATGGCTGATAAATCAACTGCTATACCTGTCGGTATTTGCGAGGATGTGCCTGTTGTAGTTGCAAACGTTACCATTTTAACGGACTTTGTTATTCTTGATATTCCCGAGGATGATAGTATGTCTATTATTCTTGGAAGACCCTTTTTGAATACTCCAGGGGCTGTTATTGATTGCACTAAAGGCAATGCCACTTTTCACGTTAATGGTAATGAGCATACGGTACACTTTCCGAGGAAACAGCCTCAAGTTCATAGTATCAACTCTATTGGAAAAATTCCATCAATTATTATTGGAGGTTTTGAATTTCCTCTACCTACTGTCAAAAAGAAATATTCTTATTATTGAGGATGTGCATATCCCCGTTGAGGTAACATAGTGTTATTCGAAATTTCTCCGGTTCCATGTTATTCGGAATGAGTTCGTTAAGAAGACTTGATCAATATTGTTAGTGGATTCCTTTTGATGAGCATGAGATGGATGAAATTAGAAGGCACAACCTTCTGTACCCTCCTTTTACTTTCTGTTATTTATATTAAATAAAATAAAAATAGTGTTTTCTGTCTGTTATCTGATTATCCGTGCAATATAAAAATACCCCGAAAATAAAAGTTCTCCAATGCCCTAAAATTTAAATATGATTTTTTCTGGAATATTTGAGAATATTTGGCACTGAGAACACAACAGGAGGAGCTGGCACCTGGCCACGAGGGTCAGGGGCGCGCCCTACCCCCTGGGCGCGCCCCCTGCCTTGTGGGCCCACGGTGGCCCCCCTCCACTTATTCGTGCACCCACACACTCCTTCTTCCTCCCACAAACACGAATATCTAGCTCAAACCCGAGTCCAAGCTCATTTTGCTGCCATTTTCGATCTCCTTGCTCAAAGCACCTCTCACAAAACTGCTTGGGGGATTGTTCCTTGGTATGTGACTCCTCCATTGGTCCAATTAGTTTTTGTTCTAGTGCTTTATTCATTGCAAATTTGTGCTGCTTAGGTGACCCTGTTCTGGAGCTTGCATGTCAAATTTATATGGCCAAAAGTAGTTTTGATGCATGATATAGGCTCTAGGCACTTGTAGTAGTAGTTGCTATCAATATTATTGAGCCTTGTTCACTTTTATTTTGAAGTTACTAAAAATTTTAGAAATTTTTCAAAGGAAGAAATATGTTTTGGAAAATGTACCAAGGTGTCTCTTCAAGGAAACAAGAGCCCAGGCTTGCAATGCGTGATGCTGATGATGAGCCACCAAGAAACGCTCCAGTGCGTCCTTGTGAATGGCCTTTGGAAAACTTTATGGATCGAGCGGGAATTAAGGAAGAATTTAATGCATATTTGCGTAACGCTTATCTTGTGAGCTTCGAGGAAGAAAAGTGCAACCAGTATCACCATCTCACTAGTTCCTTTGTGAGGAGGTTTGAATTTTCATCTTCACGTAATTCTCCAACTGTCTTGTTTGATCTTTATGAAAATTCTTACACTATGGACTTAGAGGATTTTACCACTGCTTGCAAACTTCCACAATGGGGTAGTATCAGGGACCCTCGCAAATCTGAATTTAGAGATTTTCTTGCTAGTATAACTGTGGGGGAATCTAGAGATATAACACAAGCTACTATAGGGAGCATTCACTTTCCTGCTATACATTATTTTGCTCACTTCATAGGTAGATGCACTAATGGTAAAGATGAGGCATGTCACATGTGTGTCCCCGACCTCAGTATTCTTAGGAGTGCTGTGTTAGGAGATAAATCTTATAATTAGGGAGCCATTGTTGCACGTAGGTTTCATCTTAATAGATTTAATGGAGATTTCTTTGGTGGAATTTATGCAACCCGCATAGCTAATTTTCTTGGTGTAGCCATACGCGAAGATGATATTGAGTTGCCTCCTGCTTATTTGGATTATGAGGCTATGGTTCACCACCAGTTTGTCGAGAGGAATGAATCACCTCTCCGATATCGTTTAATCTTTGACAGACATCGTGATGTCCGTATTACTCTCCCTGCTCCTGCCTTCTTTGATTATCAGGCAAAAGGAAGATATGTTATTACCAGAGAGGAGGCAGATGAGTACGAGAGGAGGGCGGAGGCCGCTCGCTGCCACGCTGCAGCTCAGGAGGCGATAGCCGCTGCATCTTAGTACGACCCCAACTATTATTATGGATATCCGCCAGGCCAACCTTGGCCATAGACCAACTTAGGCCAAAAGCCTAAGCTTGGGGGAGTACGTATTCCTCACCGACATTATATTCATGTTCACACACTCATTGCTAGATGTCGGTGCTCATACTTTTTCATTCTATCATCCATGCTAGTTTATTTTCCTTTTTATGCTCTCTTCTTGTGTGTTTGATAAACATTAAGAAAAACCAAAAAAAATTAGTTGTAGCTTTTAATCAGTTTACTTTCCATGCTTGTAGTAGTAATTAAAAATAAAACCCAAAAAGATTTCCTGTTCTTCTTTTGCATGTTGGGAGCTTTCCCGTGTAAATAGTTTTATTTCTTTTCTTTTCTTTGGGGGTCGATAGGAGAAGACCATAATTAAATTGTTGAAGTAGCTCTTATATGCATTATTGTTGATCTGACAAAAAGAGCCCATATTGCCTTGTCTTCTCCTGTTTATTGAATGCTTGCAGATTCCAGCTTAGTCCATTGCACATGCACTATTATTATTATTCACACTATTCGGTCATGCAAGTGAAAGGCAATTATGACGATATATGATGGACTGACTGAGATGAGAAAAGCTGGTATGAACTCGACCTCTCTTGTTTTTGTAAATATGATTAGTTCATCATTCCTGATTCAGCCTATTATGAATAAACATGTTTGCAATGACAACTAGAGATCATAGTTGCTTGTGCCATGCTTGATTAGCTAGGAGCTTATAATGGTTTACCTTGCATGCCAACATGCTATTAAAATGGTTGTGATGTGGTATGATAGGGTGGTATCCTCCTCTGAATGATTTAAGTGACTTGACTTGGCGCATGTTCACGCATGTAGTTGAAACAAAATCAACATAGCCTTCACGATATTTATGTTCATGGTGGATTATATCCTACTCATGCTTGAATTTGGTGTTGATTAATTTTAATGCATGTTCATGACTGTTGTCGCTCTCTAGCAGGTCACTTCCCAGTCTTTTGCTAGCCTTCACCTGTACTAAGCGGGAATACTGCTTGTGCATCCAACTCCATAAACCCCAAAGTTATTCCATATGAGTCCACCATACCTACCTATATACGGTATCTACCTGCCGTTCCAAGTAAATTTGTATGTGCCAAACTCTAAACCTTCAAATAAATATCCTGTTTTGTATGCTCGAATAGCTCATGTATCAACTAGGGTTGTCCGTATCTTCCATGTTAGGCGGGTTATTCTCAAGAGGAGTGGACTCCGCTCCTCACTCACGAGAAAGTGGCTGGTCACCGGGATGCCCAGTCCCATGCTTTATGCAAATCAAATCAAAATAATTGCAAACAAAACCCCCCTGGGACTCTTGTTAGTTGGAGGCACTCGTTGTTTCGAGCAAGCCGTGGATTGATGCTTGTTGTGGAGGGGGAGTATAAACTTTACCATTCTGTTCGGGAACCGCCTATAATGTGTGTAGCATGGAAGATATCACCATCTCTTGGTTGTTATGTTGACAATGAAAGTACACCACTCAAAATATTATTCGCCTCTATTTCAAAACCGAGCTCTGGCACCTCTACAAGTCCCTGCTTCCCTTTGCGATGGGCCTATCTATTTACTTTAATGTTGAGTCATCATCTTGTTATTAAAAAGCACCAGTTGGAGAGCACTGCTGTCATTTGCATTCATTACTGTTAGTTTACATTGAGTATGACTTGACTGGATCTCTTTTACCATGAATTACAATGTCTAGTCAGTCCTTGATCTTTAAAGGTGCTCTGCATTTATGTTTTGCGGTCTCAGAAAGGGCTAGCGAGATACCATCTTGTTATGTCATATTATGATTGTTTTGAGAAAGTGTTGTCATTCGAGATTTATTATTATTGCTCGCTAGTTGATTATGCCACTGATATGAGCAAACTTGAGACCTAAGCGTTATTGTGAATGTGGTTAGTCATAATCTTTGCTGATAACTTGAATGGTCGCTTTACATATTTACAACAAAAAGAGCAAACAGAGTTTGTAAAAGTTTTTCTTTATCACTTTCAGTTTATCAACTGAATTGCTTGAGGACAAGCAAAGGTTTAAGCTTGGGGGAGTTGATACGTCTCCGACGTATCTACTTTTCCAAACACTTTTGCCCTTGTTTTGGACTCTAACTTGCATGATTTGAATGGAACTAACCCAGACTGACGCTATTTTCAGTAGAATTGCTATGGTGTTATTTATGTGTAGAAACAAAAGTTCTCGGAATGACCTGAAACTTTTCAGAACATCTATTCGGAAATAAAAAAAATCCTTGCAAAAGATGAAGACCAGGGGGCCCACCACCTGTCCACGAGGGTGGGGGGCGCGCCCCCTACCTCGTGGGCCCCCTGGAGCTCCTCCGACCTCAACTCCAACTTTATATATTTGTTTCGGGGAGAAAAAAACCAGAGAGAATAATTCATCGTATTTTATGATACAGAGCCGCCGCCATGCCCTAAAACCTCTCGGGAGGGCTGATCTGGAGTCCGTTCGGGGCTCCGGAGAGGGGAATCCGTCGCCATCGTCATCATCAACCATCCTCCATCACTAATTTCATGATGCTCACCGCTGTGCGTGAGTAATTCCATCATAGGCTTGTTGGACGGTGATGGGTTGGATGAGATCTATCATGTAATCGAGTTAGTTCTGTTAGGGTTTGATCCCTAGTATCCACTATGTTCTAAGATTGATGTTGCTATGACTTTGCTATGCTTAATGCTTGTCACTAGGGCCCGAGTGCCATGATTTCAGATCTGAACCTATTATGTTTTCATCAATATATGAGAGTTCTTGATCCCATCTTGCAAGTCTATAGTCACCTATTATGTGTTATGATCCGTTAACCCCAAAGTGACAATAATCGGGATACTTACCGGTGATGACCGTAGTTTGAGGAGTTCATGTATTCACTATGTGTTAATGCTTTGGTCCAGTACTCTATTAAAAGGAGGCCTTAATATCCCTTAGTTTCCGCTAGGACCCCGCTACCACGGGAGGGTAGGACAAAAGATGTCATGCAAGTTCTTTTCCATAAGCATGTATGACTATATTCGGAATACATGCCTACATTACATTGATGAACTGAAGCTAGTTCTGTGTCACCCTATGTTATGATTGTTACATGATGAACCGCATCCGACATAATTCTCCATCACCGATCCATTGCCTACAAGCTTTCCATATATTGTTCTTCACTTATTTACTTTTCCGTTGCTATTGCTATCATCACTACGAAATACCAAAAACATTACTTTTGCTACTGTTACCATTACTATCATATTACTTTGCTACTAAACACTTTGCTACAGATATTAAGTTTCCAGGTGTGGTTGAATTGACAACTCAGCTACTAATACTTGAGAATATTCTTTGGCTCCCCTTGTGTCAAATCAATAAATTTGGGTTGAATACTCTACCCTCGAAAATTGTTGTGATCCCATATACTTGTGGGTTATTGATACGTCTTTGTCGTATCTATAATTTTTGATTGTTCCATGCCAATATTCTACAACTTTCATATACTTTTGGCAACTTTTTACACTATTTTTTGGACTAACATATTGATCCAGTGCCCAGTGCCAGTTCCTGTTTGTTGCATGTTTTTTGTTTCGCAGAATATCCATATCAAACGGAGTCCAAACGGAATAAAAACTGACGGAGATTTTTTTGGAATATATATGATTTTTGGGAAGAAAAAATCCTCGCGAGACGATGCTCGAGGGGCCCACGAGGTAGGGGGGCGCGCCCCAGGGAGGCTGGCACGCCCCTGACCTTCGTGGCCACCCCGTAAGGCGGTTGGTGCCCTTCTTTCGCCGCAAGAAAGCTAATATCCGGATAGAGATCGTGTTAAAATTTCAGCCCAATCGGAGTTACGGATCTCCGGGAATATAAGAAACGGTGAAAGGAAAGAATCTGAGAACGCAGAAACAGAGAGAGACGGAGAGACAGATCCAATCTCGGAGGGGCTCTTGCCCCTCCCACGCCATGGATACCATGGACCAGAGGGGAAAACCTTCTCCCGTCTAGGGAGAAGGTCAAGGAAGAAGAAGAAGGAGGGGGGCTCTCTCCCCCTCGCTTCCAGTGGCACCGGAGTGCCACCGGGGGCCATCATCATCACCGCAATCTACACCAACACCTCTGCCATCTTCACCAACATCTCCATCACCTTCCCCCCTCTATCTACAGCGGTCCACTCTCCTGCAACCCGCTGTACCCTCTACTTGAACATGGTGCTTTATTCTTCATATTATTATCCAATGATGTGTTGCCATCCTATGATGTCCGAGTAGATTTTCGTTGTCCTATCGGTGGTTGATGAATTGCTATGATTGATTTAATTTGCTTGTGGTTATGTTGCTGTCCTTTGGTGCCCATCATATGATTGCGCGCGTGGATCACACCCTAGGGTTAGTTGTATGTTGATAGGACTATGTATTGGAGGGCAAGAGTGACAGAAGCTTCAACCTAGAATAGAAATTGATGCATACAAGATTGAAGGGGGACCAATATACACTACAAAAAAATACACTTCCGTGATGATACGTGTTTGTCACAGTAGGTCGCTTTTTTTGTCATGCATGTACATCCATGACAAATTTATGACAGAATCAAGATAGTCATACCTGTGCTGTTGTAGAAGTGTTCCATGACATTACCAAAATTATCATCACGGAAGTGTCCACTTCCATGATGATAAATCGCGCATCACAGAAGTGCTTTCGTCAAGGGTGACCGACACGTGGCATCCACCATAACGGAACGCCGTTAAGCTATGGGGTCGGTTTTTGGATCCGATAACCCGTTAACAGCCCCGACCAATGGGAAATTTCCACGTGTAAAATTCTTATTGGCCGGACGAAACACGTGTCAGCTCATTAGTGGGTCAGATAGGCGCCTATGATACGTCGACACGTGGCACGGCCCAACAGAGGCCCATTCCTGTGTAAAGGCCGGCCCGTTTGACTTGGTCAAAAGCTGGTGGGCTGTCCCATGGAAAGCCTGTTAACGGCCTGTTCGAATATAGCCCATTTACAGCCCGCTAACCCAAGGCCCGTTACACCCTATCCGAATTAGGCCCAGTAGCGTCATCTGGGCCATCCAATATGATTCCAGCCCATTTTCACTTCTGGCCCATGTATGGCCCATGACGTCTTTTGGCCCATATGAGGCCCTATGTAACTCTTGGCCTATTAACGACCCGTGGTGAAACTGGCCCGCAATGAACAGTGTATCACTTTACACCCGTTAACGGCCTGTGGTGAAACTGGCTCATGATGAACAGTGTATCACTTTATACCCATTAACGGCCCGTTATACCGTTGGGCCGTTTCCAGCCCATGTTATCTTCTGGCCTTCTTCAGAGCCCATTTATTCTTGGGCTCATTTCCAGCATTCATTTACTTACGGCTCGTTACTGTCATTTTCTGCTTGTGGGCCAAATTCAGCCCGTGGTTACAGTTGGCCCGTTTGTGGTCCGTTAATACGTTGGGCCATTTTCATAGCGTCATCAAATACGGCCTATTAACAATGACCCGTTATGGTCGGCCCATGAACGGATGATTCCAACTCTAGCCCGTTTATGGCCAGAATGCGGTCTGTTCGGCCCATGTTTGGCCAATCGATCATACAGCCCGTATAAGGCCCATTGATGATATGCCCCGTAGAAGGCCCATTGATGATACGGCCCGTAGAAGGCCCATTGTTTCTATGGCCTGTAGAAGGCCCACTGCTTCTACGGCCCGTAGAAGGCCCACTGCTTCTACGGCCTGTAGAAGGCCCACTGTTTATACGGCCCGTAGAAGGCCCATGGTTTCTAAGGCCCGTAGGAGGCCCAGTGTCACTATAGTAAATATTAGCCCATGGTTATTGTGGCCTAGTTTTAAAAAATAGGTTACTGCAGCCACTAGCAAAGCGCAGAAAAAGAACTGCACTGACTACAAGCAAAGAAATAAACAAGACAACAAGGAAATAAATAAGCAAGCAACTTACACTAGGCTATCACGGCTATTACACATATTACATCCACTGGGCATCAAAGTTCGCCACCAGTGCAAATATAGGGAACACAGCAGCATATAAACGCCGCAGCAAAACAAGTCCAGAACTGAAACCACTTCAGAAGAGCTCAAGAAACAATATCCTGGGTACCCATAATGCTGGCAAGATGCTTAGCAAGCTTATTAACTTTCTCTTGTTTGGCGCTTAAGTCCTCCAGCGCTTGCTGTTGCACCAGAAAGTATGCATCTGAATTCTGCAGGGACTTCCTCAGTCCTTCGGCTTCCTGTCGCATAACATTTGATCCATGTCTTTCAACTTGAAGTTGAGACTCAAGAAGCCGAACTGATTCAGGCAATGAGTTCGAAGAGCTGGTGCCAGTAGTGGTAGCCAGTAACTCGAACACTACATCAAGACAGGACTTTGGGGTTGTCTCAGTGTCTTCAATATAGTTTTTATCAGCTTTCTTGGAGACCAATAGGGATGTCTCACTATCTTGAACCTTATCTACATTACTTCCTTTACCATTGCATAACAGGGTACTCTTCTCCAATATTTTATCCGCGTTCTAAAAGAGAAACAAACAAACACATCTCAGGTTTACCAGTTCAGTAGTAAGGTGGACAGGATAACAGCATGAAACAAACATATATCTATGTAGTATGGTCACTGTATGGTCTATATCATTCTAGTTTATGTTGCCAAATCAAGATAGATACAGTTCGAATCATATCTATTTAAGACAAAGCAGCATAGACAGAATATAAGTGTGGGAAACTACACAGCAATAACAACACTTGTAATGTGCATGGCATGAGAACATAACTATTTATTCAATTGAAACTGAAATCAACATAGAGCAAGTTACAACAACAAACAACCAAACACGTTGAAGAAACAGGTTTAAAACATACCTGTTGCACCATTGGAGTTTCAATTGCATCCTTCAAATTTGAAATTAGTTGGTATCAGTAAATACAGTGATGCAAGAGCAAAGTAGTATGAACCATAGCTACGGATCCTGACTTGAGAACAATTCTTCTTCTGCTTTAAGCATTGACTTCGGGTTCGGAGTGGTGGTCCTCGTGATTTGGGCACTGCATTTGCCTTACTAACTGCTCGTGTTTGGGTGCTCTGTGGTGGAGACGGTGCTGTGTCAACGGGAACTGGGTGTCTATCTGCTGGGGTTGGGGTTAGAAGGGGTGTAGTTGGTTCTCTGTCCAACTGGGTAGGGGTACAATCTGCATGAGTGTGGGTTATGTGTGGTGGGGCTGGTTCTTTGGCAAGTACAACCGTGGTTCTACCTGCATCGACAGGTAGCACGATCTTTTCTGAAGACCGTGTTTTTACTCCCACAGATACTGCCATCACTCCCTCCAATTGAAATGGCTGATAAACAAGAAAAGTAATTGAATGTATAGACATTGTAAGATAGACAGGTGCAATGGATAGTAGGGAAGAAAACAGGGCATGAAATAATTCACATTTATGTTGTCTAAGAAAACATAATAGCAGGACATAATTTCACATATATGATGGCTAATTAAACAGGATAGCATGACACAATTTCACATGTATGATGGCTAACTAAACAGGATAGAATGACATACTTCAAAATATGATGACTATGTAAAAAGGATGACATGATATAACTATACGATGTGTCTATTAAAGTGGTTGGCATGCCATAAATCACAAACATGCCGTCGATGGAAACATGATGGCATGATATAATTCACGGATAGAATGACATAATTTAAATATGATGACTATGTAAACAAGATGAGATGATATAACTATATTATGTCTTTAGAAAATGGGTTGGCATGCCATAATTTAGATACATGCTGCCTATGTAAACATCATAGCATGACATAATTCAAATATATGATTTATATACTAAGGAAGTGAGCAGAGGGCAATCGCATATATGATGTGTCAACTAAGGAGATGGCATTCAATATTGTGTATATGATGTAAAAACTAAGCATTGCAATACAACATATGCATTATATGAGTAATATAACCCTGCCAAGTTTGAGCATACACCTCATGGGGATAATAGGACTGGTCATCTGCCTCTGAATCCTCCTCTGAAGTGCTATCTGTAACCAGCAAGATATCTGCTTCAGCAGGTAGCATTGTCTGCTCTGAAGACCTTGTTTTCACTCCAGATTTCTCCATCACCAATTCAAATGGTTGATGCACAGGAAGAGCAGTTGAATATACAAACATTGTCGATAAAAGCAATGAGAAATACCAGAAAAAGGACGGCATGATATAATTCACATATATGACGCTTGCCTAAACAGCATGGCATTGCATAATTTACATACATAATGCCTTGCAACAAGATAACATTGCATAATTCACATATATAATGTCTTGCAACAAGATGGCATTGCATAATTCACATATATGGTAATTAGACACTAAACAGGTGGCATTCACACAAAGCATGTCTAAAGTAAGCAAATGACATAGCAATGAAAGATACCATGCACACGATATGAGCAACATAACCCTGCCAAGTTAGGGCATGCACCTCGGGGGGGGGGGGGATATGACTAGTCATCTGTCTCTGAATCCTCCTCTGAGGAGCTATCGGTAACCAACAAGACATGTGCTTCGTCGGATAGCACTGTCTGCTCTGAAGACCTTGTTTCCACTCCAGATTTTTCCATGACCGTGCCAAATGGCTGATGCACAGGAAGAGTAATTGAATGTAATAAAATTGTTGACAAATTTAACACGTAATAAAAAAATGATGGCATGATATAATTCACATATAAGATGACTGGCTAACCAGGGTGGCATTGCAAAATTCACATATATGATGCCTGGCTAGACAAGATGGCATTGCATGATTCACATATACGATAAAGAAACTAAACAGATGGCATTGACACAAAGCATGTCTAAACTAAGCAGATGATATCTTTAATGTATACAGTAAGCAATGCGAGGCACCATATGCATGATATTACCAACATCAGCATGCCAAGTTAGAGCGAAGACCTCATGGGGTAAATAGGAGTGGTCTTCTCCTTCTGAATCCCCCTCATAACAGTTATCTTCCTCTTGATTACGATCCGAAATGGGTGGAGGGGGGCTGCCTTTGCGCCCACCATGGAACGACATCTGCATGAAATTTTATTGCCACGCAAGGCTCGTCTCTTTTTCTCTACATGATCAGTTCCATTGTGTACAATAACTGGCATGCATAGGAATAAAACATAGTGAGATTATGTAAGGAGTGCATGCACAAATCCAGAGTGATGGTAGCAAACTGTGGATAGACCCAAAACCAATGATAGCAGGCAGATAATAGCTTTAGTTAAAAAATACAGATAATGGCTCCTTTAATGTTTGTTTGCACCCAACATGAAACTCATAGTAGACACTGGAGATTAACCAGATAGTAGACAGATAGTACTGATTGCTGCCCCAATATGTACCCCACAACCATTTAAAAACTCAAGTTTCAGCATTAGTTTGGAACTGACTCGAAGTCTAATAGGTGAACACGACGATAATGTAGCATGTCATCATATTAAGCGACACATAATGTAAGCAGACACGGAAGAGTGCGACCTCTCTTGCGGACCCGTGTAGTCCTCAAGGTCATCTGCTCAGTTGATGATGGTAATGCAATTGCCGTGGCAGCCAGCGGCGGGGAAGAAGATCTGAGGCGGCGAAAGACAGTCTGGAGAGTGGATCCCTGCTATGGTGAACCCTTCCGTCGTTGGAGCAGCTGAGCTGGGGTGGAACACAACGTCGTAGGAGCAGGACAAACCACACAAGGTTTTCTTTGACACATATCTGTAACAGAAGTAATTGAGTAAGGACTTGTTTGAATTTGAGGATTCTAACAATGCAGGGATAGGAAATAGACAGGAATAGGATAGGAATGCACGTGCAAAACAGAGAATTTAAAAACACAGGATTTCTGCCAATCTGGGTGTTTGATTCACAACAATTGGAAGATCACAGGATGCAAAAAAGCATGGTGAGATTAAGTCAAACCACAAGAAAATGTACGGTTATAATGCTATTATGCTACTATCTCTTAGTCTTGTGCTATGAATAGGAATATGAAAAGGAGGAGAAGTGGAAATTAGAATTCCTACGGTTTTTCTTTCAAGGAGACACTAAAGGAACAAATCCTACAGTTTTCCTTTGCTCCATACCTTTGCACCAAATTCATGAAAAGTAATACCATAGGAAACTTTCCAATTCCGATGTTTTTCATTCACTTTTCCTTTCAAGCACTGGCGATTCTAGTAGGCAGGCTTGAGCAAGGAAAATCCTACACTAAAAAATGTTTTTGTGCTACTTCTATTACTTTGGACCCAGGCCACTGCCATACTAGCTCAACTCCCAGGCCCATCAACAAATGCACAGCTGAAACGCGCAGAGATAAATAATGATGGCGTTCAAGAGAGTCCATCACGGATAGCTAAGTTGCCTGGTACCTCACTGCTTGTCATATAGTAGGATAAAATAATCGTATTTCCCGTTACTACGAGTGCTCAGTGGAGAATATATATAACATGTAGAGTAAAAAAGAGATGCAACAAGTGTAGAACCTCTTTGGCGAAGCCATGTCGATCTCAGCGTGATTGGGTTGGCCGATGAGGATGCTCCGACTGACTTGTCTGTCGGAGGAGGGGAAGAAGATCTTAGGCGTCTGGAGATGGATCCCAAGGTACTGCTCTGCTGTGATGGAGGGTTTTATTGTTGGAGCAGCTCCGGTGAGTTGTACGACGCCGAGGCTGAAGCAGGACAAGAGAGACAACGAACAACGTTAACCTGAGTGGAATTCTAATAGCATCTCCAATACATGACGTAAAATACATAACCACAAAGTGCTAGATGTAAAATACATCAGCCGCTCATCTCTGAACTTAACTGTCGAAACTGAACTTAACTGTCGAAACTGAATTTTGTTGTCGAAACTGAATTTTGCTGTCGAAACTGAACGCACTAGCAAGGTGAGGCTACACGTCGGTCGACTAACTTTTTCATCTCTGGTCAGTCGATTTTGCAGCCGTTGGATACAAAATCAAGGGCCTGCGGTTCATCTTCAACCTCCACCCCCCTGAGCCGGCCAAACAACAGCCCCGCGCCGCCCGCGGCCGGCGGTGCACCGCCCCGCCCGCCCCGAAAACACTCCCCACCGCCGGTCCGCCGCCGCCCCGGCCATCCCTCTAGGCCACCCCGTGCTGAGCTTTTTCTCCGGCGATCCCCACGCCACCGCCCCGCCAACGCCCCGCCACCGCCGGCGACCACCGCCCCATCCTGAACCCTAAGATAGATAGTGGGGTATCTCTCTGGCGACCCCCTCCCTGCTGCAACTGGTTCTTCCTTCACCCCGGCGAGCCCCCCACCACCTGAAAATCGACTGACCCAAAAGTCAATTCAGTCGACTGAAGTGTAGCTAAATCGGAGCAGCATGGCAAGCAAGAGCAAGAGCGAGAGCAGCAGCGCGAGCAAGAGCAATAGCAAGAGCAGACCAGGTAGGGGACCAAGAGCAAGAGCAGAGCAGCAGCGCGAGCGAGAGCTAAAGCAGCAACAGGTCCTATTGATGTGGACGTCGCCGCCGAGGGAGCGATGCCGTGGAGGAAGTGGCTGGCGACACTGCCGTGGATGGAGCCGTGCCGTGTCGGCTCGGGACCGAACGCCGGCAGCACCGTGAGATCGAATCAAGAAGAAAATGCGGCGATTAGTGTACAACCTCTTTGGTGGCGCCGATTAGGCCGCAACTTCATCCGAGGAAACGGTGATGATGATGCTCTTCCGGTGGTGGAGGTGAAGACGGCGGTGTGGGAATGGAGGTGGTGCAAAAAACAAGGGGAACATCGGGGCAGCTCCTTGGAGGTGGAGGACGGGGTGGCTGAACCGGCGGGACGATGAGATCAACGACGGATCCTCATCCGGTACGGTGGATGAGGGACGTCGAGGTGTTGCTGTGGACGACGTCGTCGGGGAAGAGGCTCCGGCTGGGTGGCGGACGGAGCAGGGTGTGGGGTTTCGTCGCGGGTTTTTGCGGCCTTGATGTACGAATGGGTGGGCGGATGGGATGGCAGTGGAGAACCATGGCTTAGAGATGCGCTTGTCCGAAATGTGGGGTAAGTTATGAAAGTACCCCCACCGATTTGTGGCGGTTCTTTCGGTTCAGGGGTACCACGGGCATTTCGTGAGTCTGGATTTCACAGGAGGTGGGAGTTTTCACGCGCGTTGTAATTTCGGAATAGCAAGGCGCGGGTTGACATGGAGGGAGTTGTCGGAGCACAACGAGACAAAGATATATCTTAAATATTTCAGGCTAACAAGGCACGGGTTGAAGAGGCGGGAGTTTCGCAGCACGATAGACAGAGACGCTAGCTTGAATTTTCGGCATAACAAGGCGCGGCTTGAAATTTCGGAAGAACAAGCTTAACGTGTACCCCCAAAAAAGACAATTTGCACCTCAACACACACAACACACACACAAACACCATTTAGACTAGAGTAAGGTACACGTGCATTGCACGCATGAGATTTGGCAACCAAATTATGAATAAATACCACATTATAGCATGCAAGCTTTGAGTCATATATGCATGATGTAGATGTTCGTTTAATTCTTATAGTTCATTTCATTCAAAATCATATAGTTTTTATAAGAAAGCTAATCTATTTTAAGATTCATGGAATTGTGCGTTGTAAGACATAAAGTAAAAACAAATAATGGCAAATCATGTAGAAAAACATTTGGGCAATTCTGATATGGAAGATTCTAGAACAAATATCGATCTCCACTTGTGCATTCCTTCATAGTCTCCCTCCACTCGGCCCCTCGCACCATCTTCTAGCCCACCAACCGGATTTTGCCACATGTACAATCTAGCAGACTCCATGGTTGAACTTAAGCATAATGCACAAACCTCAAAACAACAGTGCTTCTCTTTTGTTCTAGATTCTTCCGTATCATAACTGCCCAAACTTTTTTTCTAGTTGAATTGCCATTATTTGTTTTTACTTTATGCTTTACAACGCACAATTCCATGAATCATAAAATATATTAAGGACTTCTTTGATTCAAAGGATTCTCAAAGGAATTTTGGAGGATTCTAATCATTAGGATTTTTTCCTATCTTGGTTGTTTGATTCGTAGGATTGTAAACCATAGGAATTTTTCCATATGATTCATTTGCACTAGATTTCATAGGAAACATCCCATCCACTCAAACCTCTTTGAAAGAATTCTGTGTTTTTTCTATGCACAATCAAACACTCGTACAATCCTGTAGGATTCAAGATGACATTCCACTATAATCTCATGTTTTTCCTATTCTCGTGTTCTTAGCTTTTTTATAAAAACTAATTGATTTTGAATGAGATGAACTATAAGAATTAAACTAAGGGCTACATCAGGCATATATGACTCAGAGCTTACATGCTATTGTGTGGTATTTATTCATAATTTGGTTGCAAAATCTGATGCGTGCAATGCACGTGTACCTTACTAGTATTTCGAGTTTGTGCAAAACACGTAAACTAGAATACCAATGGCACGCTACACAGTGTCTCTCTTACAGTTCATGAAGCCACGTGGCACATGTGTAGGCGTTGTCGCGACCTCCTTGCATGGATTGATCACAGTGACGTGCTGCTGGTTCCAGAAGAATGTACTCGTCCTCCCTGAGCCATACTAGCGGTACATGCACGAAGCGAAGATGTGCACGCACACCATGCACACACTCATTCCTCGCACGCACACGCGGGTACACGGGAGAATGCAATTTTGTACCAAGATCCACCCCATGTGATAATTTGACGTGTGTAAAGTCGTTCACTTCATTGATGGTCGATTAATACAGCGCATGCAAATTGAGTGGACGTGAGGGCGGAAGAAAGACATTATTACTCCACTGCGCGCATGCGAGTAGTTAAATCGTGGGTTGCTAGTAGTAATTCCATTGGTCTCCTTCGTATTTTGTGCCAATTATTGACAGTAACATACTACTCAATATTTACGCATTTGAGCAGTGTAGTACTTGAAATTTATGTTCCGCTAAACTCATCGGGAACCGTTTTGGGCCTCAAAACCAAAACCATCAATTAATCTTTACCTTGTTCCCATCACATAAGAAAGCCTGCTCACACCTACTAGTAGTACGTACCAAACCTGAACGTGTTCCCACTATGCAGGTATTATTACTAGTACTAGTACTTAGGTTATAAAAAGGGGAACTACCTAACCGAAAATCACTCTACCTTTCCTCCTCATAAGTGCTTCTTCTTCGTCCGTCGTTGCCATGGCCGGTGAGCGGAGCTCTAGGTCAAGAACTACTCGTAACAAGGGAGCAGCAACCAAGGCTGCGGAAAAAAAGAGAGGGCTTGCCGCCACGCAGAGACCTCGAAAGATCTCTCACGGGCAGGCGATGGCTCCCAGGAGCGCCCTAGCTGTGGAGGCGAACATGCCGAGCCGGCGGAGCTGGAGTCGTTATCCCTCGACGGCATACCCGATCAGCTCAATAAGCAGAAGGAGTTCATCCAAGGCTTGATGGAGTTGCTGAAGGAGAGCCTCGACGACATGCCCACTGAGCTCAATCAGTAGGGGGAGTTGACCGTCGGCTTGGTGATGCTGCTGAAGAAGAGAATTGCCTCGGAGAAGAAGCGACCGGCGAAATCCTGCGACTTCGGGAGAACAATGTGAAGCTCTGCCACAAGATCGACCTGTTGAAGGAGAAGAACGCCGGCTGGAAGAAGCTGCATGAGAATAGTAGTTCCTCGATGAAGATGCTGCAGGCCCTCTCCATGGAACAGAAGGAAGAGTTGGCGAAGCTCCGCGTCGAGCACCCGACTGCTGTCAAGGTATGTAATATGGCCGTGGAACAGATGATGAAGGCTCGCGTCGAGAAATGCCGCATCATGGACACAATGTTGAAGATGGCGGACAAGACGCGCAAGGAGATGGAGGTCGTGCAGGCGATGAAGACGCAGTTATGACTCCGCGGCGAATTAGATCATTTGCGGTGATAATCTTCCTTCTTCTTTTGCTCCTGTGTTTCATCTTTTGCTTCGGGTGTTTCGCCGCACGTGTCACGTTCTCTGCGAGGCATGAATAGAACAATGTTTTTTGAGGGAATGAATAGAACAATGCTAACAATGAGATGACTAGCGAATTAGATCATTTTTATCGCCATATGGCACTGGGCTGCCGTGTTTCGTGCTCCTTCGTCGCAGTACTACTCCAGTGGAAAACTTGAGTATACCGCATGGTTCTTTGCTCCTCCTCGATCAGGTCATTGGCTCATTTATACGAGCAGTCAAATCACAAGGCCCTGCCTTCCAGCAGTAATGAGCCGTCAAATCACAAAGGCCCTCGCCTCTCGTGAAACCGACCAAGCTAGACTACTCCGCCCTCTAGCCTTTTAAAAAATGTATACTTTTGTACAGAAGTAGTATCGATGGATTGCACCATGGAGAAAAACTTGAAATTAAAAAAAGGTTGGTACATATAGAGAGCGCTCGTCGCCAAATTATGCATATAGTACTATTAAAAAGGCTAGTCACAATAATGGTGTCCAGCACAACCCACCCCTCAAATAAAACTAAGAGGGTGCTTGGATACGTTTTAGTCCCATGACTAAAAGTAGTGGGACTAAAACATGCTAGCCTCACCCATGCCTGGATCCAAATACTAAAAAGGCTAAAATCAAGTTAATGAGCATTTATTATCCTCCAAACCCTCCAATCCAGAACTCACCTGCATTAAAGGAGAGGATTTAAATGAGTAGAGAGAGGACTAATCCACATTTTAGTAGGGGTACCCCTGACTAAAAAAAATTAGTCTCAAGACTAGTTTTAGCCCCTCTTTAGTCAGGGGTGCTTGGAACTTTAGCCTCTTAAAGAGACCATTTTTAGTCAGACTAAAATAAGTCCCTTGGATCCAAGCACCCTCTAAGCATCCTGAAATTCTTTGACAAAACTAAGCACCCTGAAATTCTTTGACAACTAAACTGTTGGCTATATGATGTTGGCCATATATATTGTACGTATATAATGTGAAGAAACGAGTGGTAGTACTATACCAACTAAAAGATGAAATGTAAGAAATACTAGTGTGTACGTACTGAAGAGTTAAAGTAACGAGAAGAAACATAAGATAGTTCTGCTGGGGGCTCAGCACAACACACCCCTCAAATTAAATTAAGCACACCTGAAATTAAATTATGCAACTAATCTGGTAGACACTGCATTAGAAGTTTAGAACCACCATGAGCAACGACACTGCCACCTTACTCGGAGTCCTCGTCCACGTCCTCGACTTTGTCCTTGTGCCTACTCCTCTTGGCCGACACTTCTTTGCTTGAACCGCACACTTGGCTATTGCTCTTCATCCAACCCTTGTAGATATTGAAGCAAAGGTAGCCATCCATTGCAGCATAGTGGATGTGGTCTATATCTAGTAAATTCCGCTGCCATGCATGACGATGAAACGTGTATGGAGGTTTCACCAGTTTACCGTACGAAGGATGAACCATGGCTCCTGCCAGGGTCAGCATTGAAGGCTGACGAGAGGGCACCAGCCGATTCTTCTGGAGGTCGAAGGGGTTGCCTACAACAAGGCCTATCCAACCCAGGATTTCTTTGTCATTACCAAAGTCTATAGTAACGAATTTGACTAGGTTGCTCCCGAGGAAGTCCTTAAAATCCTGGCACTCAACATCGGCATGGCATATGTGGTAGACCAAGCATAAGTCATGCATGCAAACCTGGATCACGGCGGGCTTATTCCTCTCTTCGTCCTTTAGATCCTTCTCTCGTCCCAGGACTGTGGTGTACTCAACATCTAGCCCAGCGACCCACTCATCATCTGAGTTTTCGAACATGCGTCTGAAGCAAGAAAGGCATCCTTTCACCGTCGCGGAAGAACGGGTGTAGATGACGTCGAAATAATCGCCGGTGATGGTTCTAACCTTGTACTCACCGCCGATCATGGAGATTTGGGACGCCATGGATTTGGGAGGAGGGTTAGGATTAGTGGAACTTCCATAATGTGAATGGACGGGACGACTAGGAGCGAACCACCGTAGTATTGAAGGACGTGCAGGGACGAGTAGGAGCGAACTGCTAGCGTGCGAATGGCAGGGTAGTGGCTTTCCATTGTCCCATGATACGGGCTTCCGAGAGCCCTTGGATCTGAGATCGAACGGTTGCATGGCGTGATTCTAGACCTATGGGTGAATATCCTATCCTGGAGGGTTATTCTGCAAATTTTCAGCAACTTAGCATGCGACCGTTTGATCTCAGATCCAAGGGCTACCAGCAGCCCGTATCATGGTCGCGCCTACCACGACCGTCGCGTCGCTCGCGTGGTCGCGCCCTTGGAGATTTAACACGGTGCGTTAGGCTATCTGATGTTGGCATGTCATACATAGTCATCACTTAGTCACTCATACTACAACAAGGTTTGCTATAAGTGTATTTTTTGTTACTCCTCTCTATCTCTTTCTTCGTAATCAAGGAAGAAACGGTGCTAGTAAGCGCGTGTATTTATTGCATTTGCCAAGGAGTGACCTCTTCCAATGAAATGGTGTTGCTAAGTTTGCTTCATTTAATTAGCTATAGACTCAAAATTGTCTTTTCACCTAGGTACACGCACTTAGCACCGTTTCTTTCTTGGGTCACCAAACTAGTCTCTCTCTCTTCTTGATTAACTTGCCATATCAGACTTTATGCCTATGTGGCAAGCTTAAGCACCTGTAGGAGCAAGTAAAAGTAAGTACAATAGTGCGCTTTACATGGCATTTTTGCATATGTGGAGGAAAGAGAGGCAAGGAAAAAGTGGAGAAGTGGGCTCTCATGCAAGAGCCAGCCTCTACTACATGGTGGAGCATTGGGAGAGGCACCTGTATGGAGGTGGTCAGGAATCTAGGAGACTCACGCCGGTCGTAGCGCCGCAGTTAAAATGATAATGGCAAGTCAAATCACGGGGCCCCACCTGTCCAGCAGTAACTCGCTGTCAAATCACACAGCCCTACGTTTGCAGCAGCCTACTCCCTCGTCTTCTCGCATCTCTGTCGAACCGACTAGGCGGAACTGCCCCGCCGCCTATCGCGCAGGAAAAGCCCCGCCCTCGACTTTTAAATAGTATACAGTATACTAATTTTGTATCCATGGATTGCGCCCGCGCCATGGAGCAAAGCGTCTAGAAAACGGAGGAGACACGGTGGTCTTGCAATAGAGAAGAGGGAGAGGCGAGATGGTGGTTTTGGAATGGAGATGATGGAGAGGAGAGGAGGTGGTTTTGCAATGGAGAAGAGGGAGAGGAGCGTGCGGCAGCGATTTAGGATTGGACGAGAGGGCCGACGCACTCTGACTGGATCAAAATAAAAATCAATTTACCCTTCAATTAAGAAAGCAACCCCACATTAACTAGTCTCCCAATCTAAATGTAGCGCCGCTCCTCTCCTCTTCCATTTCAAAACCACCTCCCCTCCTATCCCGTTCCAGTCCAAGACCAGCGTCGCTCCTCTCCCGTTCTAATCCAAAACCAGCGCTGCTCCTCTCCTCTTCCATTCAAAAACCACCACCGGCGAGTGAAGGTGCTGTGGAGAAGTAGATCGATGGAGGAGTACAACCGATACGTGAGGATCGCAGACGGCGACCCTGTGAAGCTAGCTAGGATGTTGGAGATACAGTCTTGGTTTGACAACAAGGACCAACTAGCGGCGACGGCGACATCCATGGCCAAATATTTGCAACAGAGCGAAAAGGCGGCGATACTCCCAGAGGGAGTCGCGCCGGAGTACATAGAGCTGCTCCTCTGGGCCATGGAGCAAACAGATTCACCGAATCCGATCGTGAGGGAGCGGTGGTGGGAGTATCGATCCCAGATGGAGCATCCACCAGAGATTGAAGGATCGAGCATCTACAGGGTGCCGTTTGTGAGGGTGTCCTGCCAGAGCGAGCCGGTGGAGTCTTCGTCGACCGAACCCAACTGCAAGAGGAGAAAAGCAGTTGGCCCGACGATGCTTCCCCGCCATCGTCTCCCTCGCCGTTCACATCATCTCATGGGGCGGTTGTCTGCCACCGAGGAATAGGAGGGGGCTGCCCCCAGCCCAATAGTCGGGCAGGTTGTGAATTGTCAGGAGGAGCTTAGGGTTGTCAGTATTTGCACGTTGTGAATTGTGTTTTGTGTTGTGTATTTTGAGAGTACATTCAGATATGAATGTCTTTTGAATTTCAGATTTGCAGTATTGAGCATACGAAGTATTTTATGAATTCTAGAGATCTATTTTTAGCACTTAAAAATGTAGTTTCATAGGAGTATAAAAGTGCAGACAATGTGATTCTCAGAGAAGAAACTGCAAGTTTCAGTTTCAGATTAGAAACCGCAAGTTCAGTTTCAGATAAGAAACTACAACTTTCAGAGGCAGAGCATTTATATTAACACGGCCTTTTTAAACAGGGTTAACATCATGTTGGAAGTTTTATTCATGGTCGAAAATGGAACTACCAGTCAGTTAACATCATGCTGATCAACATTCATGCATAGCACATCTTCATATGATGCACAGTCAAAATGCCCACACAATGTCGAGTGTGCGAAACACAGAGAAAACGAGGGACGAAGTTTTGGCAAGTGTTGGACGTGGTTTTGGGCTGCCCCGTCCAGGCTTTCATTTTTAACATGTGCAGCCCACGACCTCGGATGGGAAGTCCATAGGCCTGTCTGTATTTTCTTAGGGCTGTCATGTATCGACCGGCCTATGGACCTCCCATCCGAGGTTTTATTTTTGGCAGCCCAATTTATGTATTTTTTTGAAGAAAACGCAGAGGTATGGTCTATTTTTATATATAAGAATAGGAACGCCAGGTCCAACTTATGTCTCCCTTCTAACTATATTATATATATTTAAATTATTTTATATGTTGACTGTTTAGTTCACATACTCCCTCCTTTTCGGTTTATAGGGCTTATCTCAAATTTTAGTTTTTCAATTTTATAAGGCTCAATTTGGTTGTTTTCCATCACATGTTCAGATTCCAAGGTGCATTTAATCATTGCATGCAAGTATTAAGAGAAAATTGACCAATGCATGTACTTTATGCATGCATGCATTGCAATTTATGCATTGATAAACATAATTTTTTGAGGAAAACAAGTGCATTAATTAGGTGCTTTTGCAAACTGCAAAAAGTATTCCACCATTCATCATCTACCTTGGTTGGTGAGATTTTTGAATTGAGCCCTATAAACCGAAAAGGAGGGAGTAATTGGCAAATAGATCTCGCCGCCACCCCCGCCTCCTGACTCCGGGCGCGCCTGCCCCCCTCAGCAAGTCCGCTTGCGCTCCCCATGGAGTCGCCGGCCATATCCATGGGGGAATGGCTGGAAGACAGGTAGATGTACAAGATGCATCTCCCACATGTCTACAAAGCCTTCCCGCAGATGCTCCAGCCGCTCGACTCCGTCGCGCCGGCGGTGCTGCGGGAGACTCGAGGGAGGAGATGGAGGGAGCGGGAGATGCGGATCCGCGACAACGCTCTCTCCTGGACCCAGTGCACGCGCGAATGGAGGGAAGGAAAGGAGGAAGCTGCGAGGGAGGAAGCCGAGGAGGGACCGAATCCGTTCTCTCACTCGCGCAGGTATGCTCGGATGTGCAAGGATCATGTGGATTGGGAGCTGCTGAATCTAGCCCTGCAGATCTACTTCGAAGGAGATTTCTTGGAGAAGCACATGATGCCCCACCCCAGTGAGCCGCCGATTGCGTTCGTTCGATGGGCGAAAGGAGAAGTGAATTCAGGAGATCCACGTCGTGCTGCGAGATGGGAATGCTTGACCGGACTCCTGCCCACCAGCACGCCACCGGAGCTGGAGCAGGTGGATCCCCTACCTTACCTCTCCCCCAAACCTGCAGAAGATTGAAATTAGGCTTGCAATCTGCTTCAATTGAGCTGTCTGGTGGTTATTTCTGCTTCCTGAGAGACAACATCTGGCTGGAGGATGAGCAGGAACCAGGAACTCCAATGAATTTCCCTATCACAATGGGGGGGGGAGCGCCGGTTGGGCAGTGGTACGGCCCACCTCCGCCCCAAATGGGGGCACAATCTGGGCAGGCTCCTGTAATTGCCCAAGATCAATCTGCTGGTGGTTCTGACTCCCAGATCAGTGGGAAATCTCAAGGCAAGAATCAGCAAAAGAAGAGATAGGACATCCAGAAAACTGCTCCTGCCCCTGCTTCGGGCCTTATGGCATACTCTGAGGTGATCTGCTACAACTGTGGGGAACCAGGGCATCATTTGGATAAATGTGTCAAGCCCAAGAGTTGTTTTATCTGCAAAATGGTTACCCATAAAGTTGAGAATTGCCCTGTCAGAAGGAAAACCCACAGTTCTGCTAGATATGTTGGAAGTGATAGAAATACTGCTTACTTCCATGCAGTAGCTAACCAGAGGAGGAGGAAAACCCTCATTCACTCCCTTGATGGCCCTAATGGCCCTGTTACTGAGGTAGATGAGATGCTGAAAGTGGCTAGTGACTTCTACAAAGACCTGTTTAAGAAAGAAAACCCTTCTGGGTTCTCTCTACAAAACAATTTTTTCTCTGCTTCTGAAAAAGTCTCTCCTGCTGAAAATGAGCTGCTAGAAGCCCCTTTTTCAGAGACAGAGGTGAAGGAAGCCATTTTTAGCTCTTATCCTGATGGGGCTCCTGGTCCTGATGTGATTCCCTTCTTGTTTTACCAGCATTTTTGGGACTTGGTGAAAAATGATCTCTTAGATCTTTTCCAAGCCTTTCATAGAGGAGAGTTGGATCCAGCAACTTACTCATGGGGGGTCTGTTGGGGTCAAGTTAAATAACTGTGAAAGTGATTTTTTTCCTTGCTGGTAAAGGCCTTAGGCAAGGTGACCCCATCTCCCCGCTTTTGTTTAATTTAGTAGTGGACGTTCTTACTAAAATGCTGAGCAAAGCTGCTGATCATAGTCTGATTGCAGGGCTCTGTCCTGAGGTCTGCCCTGGTGGCATCATCTGCCTTCAATATGCAGATGATACCATCCTTTTCTTAGACAATGACTCCACACATGCTAGCAATCTGAAAACTGTTCTAACCTGGTTTGAACAAGTCTCAGGCATGAGAATCAACTACTCTAAAAGTGAACTCATCCCTATCAACATGGATGATCAGGAGTTAGCTGACTTCCTCTCTATTCTAGTCTGTAATAAACGTAACTTCCCCATTAAGTACCTAGGTATCCCTCTCCACTATGATAAACTGAGGAGAGAGGATATCCAACCCCTTCTGGATAAAATCATTAAAAGGATTGCTGGGTGGAGGGGCAAACTTCTCTCTTACAGAGGTAGATTGATCCTCATACAAGCTTGTTTGGCTAGCATTCCAGTGTATCTCCTCTCCTTCTTCAAGTTCCCTAAATGGGCAGTGAACCTCATCAATTCTCAGATGTCTCATTGCTTGTGGAATGATTTTGAGGGAAATAGGAAGCTACACCTTGCTAATTGGGCCCTAGTCTCTATGAAAAAAGATTTTGGAGGCCTAGGCATACCTAACCTCCAAGAAATTAACATCTGTCTTCTAGGGTCTTGGATTAAAAGATTCTATGAGGAAGACCTGAAACCCTGGAAGCTTCTTATTGCCCATAAATACCTAGGAAATAAACCTAATATTTTTGTCCCTTCCTCCAACCCTAAGACCTCTAGATTCTGGAAAGGATTAAAATCTATTATGCATGCTGTGAAATTTGGCTACAGATGGAACATAGGGGATGGGAGCAGAACCAGGTTCTGGGAAGATAGTTGGTTTGGCACATCCCCCCTAGCAGTCCAATTTTGGCCTATTTACTCTGTCCGCAATGAGCTTAACAAAAGTGTCAATGAAGTTTGGGACGGTCAATGCCTAAAACTCTCTTTAACAAAAGCATTACCTTTACTGCCGAGCCGGATGCCCTGATTTGGCAGCTGGACAATAAGGGGAAGTATTCCTCCAGCTCCCTCTATCATGTTATCAACTTTAGAGGGGTTCAACCCGTGTTTATCCCTGCTGTCTGGAAATTGAGAGTTCCCCCTAAAATTCATGTATTTCTCTGGCTTCTCTCCAAAAACAAATTGATGACTAGGGATAACCTTAGGAAGAGACACATCATCAAACCCCTTGATTGTGTTTACTGCTTGGAACAAGAGTCTTGTTCTCACCTATTTTTTGAATGTATAGTTGCTAAACATCTCTGGGCCCACATTGAGGAATATTTCTCTAGTCAGATTGGCTCATCCTTCGAATCTGTCGCCAGATTCTGGATTGCTACCAAAAAGTGCTCAGTTTTAAACACTGTTAGCTCAGCTGTCCTTTGGTGCCTCTGGAAATATAGAAATGCTATGATTTTCAGTAACACCTCCTGGATTTCCATTCCGCAGGTCTTGAGGTTGATCAGGAACATGGTGAGGAACTGGGCGATTCTCTCCTCCGGATCGGACAAGGACAAGTTGATGAGCTTCGTGGAAACCCTAACAAGATCCCTCCAGAAACCGTTGGCGATCACTTGTGGCTGAACAAGGCTCGACCTGCTCTGGGGCTGGACCCGTGGGCTCGTCTCAAGATCTCTGATGAAGATGATGGGCACCTGGCGCCGAAAAAGAGGGACATCCACCATGCTATGCCTTCCAGCCCGGTCTCTCCGCTTGCTTACTGGTCGCCGCAGGCTGACACGGCCCCTCGGCTGAAGACCATGAAGGCTTCGCTGGACCCTCCTTGTGTCATTTGAGTGCTCTATCCGCTCTGCCTTTGGCACCGCTCGGGTGATTTGTGTTATTCAGAGAACTTGTTCATCCACCCCCTAGTTTGTAGCTTTTCTACCTTTGCTTTCGAACTGCTCTTTGAGCTGCTGTATCAGAATATGTTGTGGTTTCGTTCTCAGCAATGGAACTGGGGAGATGCTCCCTGTTTTTCTAAAAAAATTATTTCATATGTTATTATATATTATTTTTATTGTCATCATATATTTAACAGATACTTACATATGTAAGAAAACAATATCCCACATCTTATTAACTTATAAAAATAATTTCTTAACAAATAAAATCCTGGATTGTTTTGGCACGAAAATCCTAGTGATTGTGTACAAAAGCTTGGTAAGATTTAAGGACGAATGTAATAATATCACTTATTATTTAAATATATTTATAACAAAATGCTCAGCCCCTTTTTATTTTTTGATAACATTGCTGGCCCAACCCAACATTATAATTAGAATCAGCCCAGCAAAATCGTGTATTTCGAGAAAGTGCAAATGGCCTGTAATTTTTTAGGAAATAAAATAAATAGGCCGCATGGACGCTACATTATTTGTTCACCCAGCCCAGCTAATGGCTGTAATTCAAAAAAAAGATCAAATTGACTGTAAATTCTACCGCGCAAAAAAAGACTGTAAATTCTGAAAAATGGGTTGAATACGTGCCACATTTTTGGAGGCTGAAATGTGGGCCAATAGGTCGAAGCCAATGCAAGTCGTTGTCAATTTAGTCAACAAATGATTCTGACATGTTAGCCGTTGGATTTACATCCAACGACAGGCATCCATCTTCAATCTCTCGTCTTCTTCCTCCAGCGCCGCCAGGACCACCTCCCGCCTCCTGCTGCTAGCAGCTCTGCTTAGCACGCTTCGCTATGAAGCGCTACTCCACCGTTGGCCAGGCCATCCCTCCACCCCTCCACACCTCCTGTTCTTCTCCACCGACTGCCGAACCACACCGCACTAGAACCAGTTAACCCTCGTACACCTCTCCGTCTGCGACTCTACTCCCGCGTCTTCCCATCTCCGGCTCGTTGCTGTCCGGGGCCTCGCCGTCGTCCACCACCTTGGATGCGCTCGGCGCGGCGTGGTCAACGTGGTCAACGAACGACACCATCGGAAGTAGACTGTGCGTGGAGAGGCTGACAGCTGGGTCCACGGCCGCACACAAGGAAATGCCTCCTTATTACGCGCAAAATAATGATTCCTCCACCTGACATCTGGGACCCACCGGAAGGGCCTCTGTATTTCGCGAAATAAAGTGCCCCCCGCTGACATGTCGGACCCACCAGCCATATTTGCACGCAAGGAAGTGCCTCCTTACTACGCACAAAAAATGAATATTCCCCTGCCAGCTGGAACCCAGCATAGTGGGAGGCTGACTTGTGGGCCTACCAAGTTGACGGGGACGGAGGGCTTTGTCAACTTAGTCAATATGAACGATTCTAGCTCCTGTTACCGTACGATGTTCATCCAACGGCCGTAGTGCTTCTTCAACCTCTGGTCTTCTTGCTCCAGCCGCCCAAACCAGCGCCGGTCGTGCTGCGTGCTCCTGCCTCCCGTGGCCGGCTGTGATGCCGCGGAGGCCTCACCGCCCCCTACTACTCCCACCGCTGGCCAGGCCATCCCTCTACTCACCCACACCCCCTGTTAATCTGCGGCGATGGCAGCCTCACATCGCAGCCGAACCAGTGAACCCTCGTACTCCTCTTCGCGTAGGCATCCACTGCTGCGTCTTCCCCGGCTCCGTGTCGTCCCCTTCCTTGTCCTCGCCGTCGTCCACCGCTCTGGTGCTCTCGGCGCGGCGTGGTCAACGTGGTCAACAGCCGACTTCCATCGGAAGTGTACTGTATGTGGAGAGGCTGACAGCTGGGTCCACGACAGCCGCACGGAAGTGCCTCCTTATTACGCGGAAAATAATTATTCCTCCACCTGACAGCAGGGACCCACCGGACAGGCCACCAGTATTTTGCGAAAAAATTGTTTCCCCCTGACTGCTGGGACCCATCGGACGGGCCACCATATTTCGCAAAAAAACGCCCCCCCGCTGTCAGCTCGGACCCACCGGAAGTGCCTCCTTATCACACACAAAAAAATGAATACTCCCCCGGCTAGCTGGGACCCACCTTGCTGGGAGGCTGACTTGTGGGCCTACTAAGTTGACGGGGACGAAGGGCTTTGTCAACTTAGTCAATATGAACGATTCTAGCTCCAGTGACCGTACGATGTCCATCCAACGGCCGTAGTGCTTCTTCAACCTCTGGTCTTCTTGCTCCAGCCGCCCAAAGCAGCGCTGGTCGTGCCGCATGCTCCTACCTCCCCTGGCCATCTGTGCTGCCGCAGAGGCCTCACCACCCCCTACTATTCCCACCGCTGGCCAGGCCCTGCGGCGACGGCAGCCTCACACCGCAGCCGAACCAGTGAACCCTCGTAGTCCTCTCCGCGCGGGCTTCCACTGCTGCGTCGTCCCCTTCCTAGGCCTCGCCGTCGTCCACCGCCGTGGTGCTCTCCGCGCGGCGTGGTCAACATGGTCAAGGAACGACTTCCATCGGAAGAGTACTGTACGTGGAGAGGCTGACAGCTGGGTCCACGGCCACAACCCAGTTTTTTTGTGATTTGCCAAGTAAGTCGCTTTGTCAGGCCTGTTGGGCTGCAAATCTTTCAAGACGAGGAGAGCTTTCATTCGGCTGGCCGAGAAAATGGCCCATCAGTAATGAGAAATGGGTTGTACATTTTTAAAACACATCAAACCGGCAATTAGTTTCAAATATCTTTTTTTTCATTTCAAGATTTTAAATTACATTAATTTTTATGCGTGGAGAATTTGTTGGATTTTATATTGATATACATTTATTTTTAAAATCAGTTTGAATGTGAGTCGAAATTTCGGGATTAAAAACAGTTCGGACCGCACCGAAATATGCAAAATTTCGTATAATTTTTTAACCGTTGCCACAATATGGGCTGCAATGCTAACAAAAAGAATATGGGCTCCAAAAAAACCTTAAGAATTAGCAAATGGGCTGTAAATTATTAGAAATAATGGCAGATGGGCTGTATGCTGTTTTCCACAGATTTGAGGCTTTCCTAAAAAAAGGTTGACGCACAAGCACTGACTGTTGGATGTCCATCCAACGGCCGTCGTGCTTCTTCAATCTCTGCTCTTCCTGCTCCAGCCGCTCAAACAAGCGCCGGCGGGACTGCCTGCTCCCTCCTCCTCGCGGCCGGCTGTGCTGCCGCGCAGGCCTCACCGCCCGACCGTACTCCCATCGCTGGCCTAGCCATCCCTCTACTCACCCACACCTGCTGTTATTCTCCGGCGACGGCAGACGAACCAGTAAACCCTCGTGCAGTCGTACTCCCCTCCGCGTGGGAAACAACTGCCGAGTCTTCCCTGCCTCCGTGTCGTCCCCTTCCTAGGCCTCGCCGTCGTCCACTGCCCTGGTGCTCTCGGCGCGGCGTGGTCAACGTGGTCAAGGAGCGACTTCCATCGGACGTGGACTGTACGTGGAGAGGCTGACAGCTGGGTCCACGGCGGCAGCAAGGAAGTGCCTCCTTATTACGCGGAAAATAATGATTCCTCCACCTGACAGCAGGGACCCACCGGACGGGCCACCGTATTTCGCGAAAAAAATGTTTCCCCCTGACTGCTGGGACCCACCAGCTACACCTTCACACGCAAGGAAGTGCGGCCGGGCAAAAAAAACTATTCGCCCCCCTGACTGCTGGGACCCACCAGCTACATCTTCGCACGCAAGGAAGTGCGTCCGGGCAAAAAAAACCAAAATGATTCGCCCCCTTGACTGCTGGGACCCACCAGCCCCCGTACTGCTGGGTCCCACCAGCTACATCTTCGCACGCAAGGAAGTGCGTCCGGGCAAAAAAAACGATTCGCCCCCTGACTGCTGGGACCCACCAGCTACATCTTCGCAGGCAAGGAAGTGCCTGACAGTCGGGACCCACCTGGTTGAAGCATACGTTGCGTTGTCATTCTGGTCGCGAACGTGTACGTACATATATACTGGTGGATGTAGAGGCGCGCACGTGTCGTAGTAGAGGCGGCCAGGGTGCAAGAAAGAAAATACGGCCACGTATGTGTACATACGGGCGGGGTCTCGAACGCCTACTCGTGCATACGTATGGTGAGGGCTCGTGTACATGGCTGGGTCGGAACGGAGAAACAACGTCGTCGTCGTGTTCATGGGGAGGCAACGGAATGCGTGGTCGTGTTCATCAGGAGGGCTTGGATGGAAGAGGCGATAGAAACGAGGCCTGGCGTACCGCACAACGGAGGAAACAGACCTCCTACGGTCGATACGGGGGTCCTGTTGATCGGGAGGGGTGTGGCGTACCGCAAAACGGAGGAAACGGACCTCCTACGGTCAAAACGGGGGTCCTGTTGATCAGGAGGGGTGTGGCGTACCGCAAAACAGAGGAAACAGACTTGTGTTGGAGCGCTACGGTCGAAACGGGGGTCCTGTTCATCGGGAGGGGTGTGGCATACCGCAAAACGGGACTCCACGGGATACTGTTCATCTCCACCGTCGACCCCCTCCAGCCTCCACGAGCTACTGTTCATCCACCGTCGACCTCCTCCAGCCTCCACGGGCTCCTGTTCATCCAGCCTCCACCGCGCGCTACTCCACCGGCTACTGTTCAACCACCCCTCCATCGTCTACTGTTCATCCAGCCCTCCACACCAACGGGTCCTGTTCAACCACCCCTCCACCGTCTAATGTTCATCCTGCCCGCCACACCACGGGGTCCTGTTCATCCACCCCTCCACGGGAACCCCTCCACCATCTACTATTCATCGAGCCCTCCACCACACCATGGGGTCCTGTTCATCCAGAGGCAACACCACCGCTCACTGTTCATCCACCCCCCGCAATGCTCACAGTTCATCCCATCGATCGGCTTCAGTTAGCAGTAGTAGCCAAGGAATCGCTCGATCGGGTTCAGTTAACAGCCATCGATCGATTGCTCGGGTTCAGTAACGCGTAGCCTGCAGTGCAATCACTCGGGTTCAGTTAGAGCCCAACGCCTCGCTAGGGTTCAGTTAGAGCCAACACCTCGCACACACACGCGTACATGTACGAGAGAAACACGCATCGCTCGGCCCCCGACCTCCCATCGTAACCAGGAAATCCCCGAAATTTTCCTCCCCCTCGCTTCTACCATGATTTTTTCCATCATGGACGGCCCAAAGAATGTCATGCAGCTGCGTCTCCGGCCCGCCCAGGACGAAAAGCCCATTTTCTATCATGATTTTTTGTCATAGAAGTAGGAGCCCACCACATCTATGATGATACCGGGTTTTGTCACAATTATCGTCATAGAAGTGTCATATGTATGACAATTTTTTTTTCGTTCGGCCCAAAATGTCACAGACGTGTCTTTTTTCGTAGTAATATCTTAATGCTATGGTTGGGTTTTACCTTAATTAACATTAGTAGTTGCGGATGCTTGCTAATAGTTCCAATCATAAGTGCATAGAATTCCAAGTCAGGGGTGACATGCTAGCAGTGGCCTCTCCCACATAATACTTGCTATCGGTCTAGTAAAGTAGTCAATTGCTTAGGGGCAATTTCGCAACTCCTACCACCACTTTTCCACACTCGCTATATTTACTTTATTGTTTCTTAATCTAAACAGCCCCTACTTTTTATTTACGTACTCTTTATTATCTTGCAAACCTATCCAACAACACCTACAAAGTACTTCTAGTTTCATACTTGTTCTAGGTAAAGCGAACGTCAAGTGTGCGTAGAGTTGTATCGGTGGTCAATAGAACTTGAGGGAATATTTGTTCTACCTTTAGATCCTCGTTGGGTTCGACACTCTTACTTATCAAAAACTGTTGCGATCCCCTATACTTGTGGGATATCAAGACCTTTTTCTGGCGCCGTTGCCGGGGAGCAATAGCGTGGGGTGAATATTCTCACGTGTGCTTGTTTGCTTTATCACTAAGTAATTTTTATTTGCTGTTCTTAGTTGTTCCGTATCTTTAGTTATGGATATGGAACACGAAATACCAAAAAAATTAGGTGTACTTGCTACTCATGGAGATGGGGAACCTCCTAAAACCCTCGATGCTGGTTATGTGAAAAATATTATGTACTACTTTAATAATCCTGAGAAAACCCCATTCAATTATGTAATGGGAGTAACGTTGGATCAACGTGAATACTTTAGGGATTACCGCCTGACACAAAAAGGGAAACTATTATGGGATCAAATTCATATATTGAATTGGTATGCTAGAAACTATGCTTGAGATATAATTATACTTGTTGCTCTAAGGTGAAGGCTCCACACCTTCCCTTTTCCTGTGAATATAATAATAATGAAACCTTAGCTTCTTATGCTAACGGTATATATGGTTACTATGATGTGGAACAAATTGAAGAATTTGTTGCTTTTAAGGGTGCTTATGAAATTGAATCTATGTTTAAAGAATTTGAAGATTTTGATGATGCTGTTTATAGACCTAAAAATTTAGCTATACTGAAATATTGTTATGAGAATTATGAATACAATTACGAAATTAATGCGCTTATTAAGAAAGTCTCCGCTGTCCGAGAAGAGACTAATATTTTGCAGGAATCTATGGAAGAAGAAGTTGATGAAACTGTGAGCTCATTTGATGAAAAAGATGAGGAGGAGAGCGAAGAACAAAAGGAGGAAGAGCGGATTAGCTACCCGTGCCCACCTTCTAATGAGAGTAACTCTTCAACTCACACATTGTTTAATTCCCCTTCGTGCTTACCGAAGGATGATTGCTATGATGATTGTTATGATCCCGTTGATTCTCTTGAAATATCCCTTTTTGATGATGCTTGCTATGCTTGTGGCCAAGATGCCAATATGAATTATGCTTATGGAGATGAACTTGCTATAGTTCGTTATGTTAAACATGAAATTGTTGCTATTTCACCCACGCATGATAGTCCTATTATCTTTTTGAATTGTCCCAACTACACTATATCGGAGAAGTTTGCACTTATTAAGAATTATATTGATGGGTTGCCTTTTACCATTGCACATGATGATTTTGATGAATATAATATGCATGTGCTTGCTTCTCCTACTTGCAATTATTATGAGATAGGAACTATATCTCCACCTCTCTATGCTTCCCACATGATAAAATTGCAAGAAACTGTTTATACTATGCATTGGCCTTTACTATGTGTGCATGAATTGTTCTTTTATGACATGCCGATGCATAGGAAGAGAGTTAGACTTCGTCATTACATGATATATGTTACCTTGTGCTCACCACTAAATTACAAATCATTGTTAATTAAAATTGGCTTTGATATACCTTGGGATCCGGGTGGATTCACTACTTGAGCACTATATGCCTAGCTTAATGGCTTTAAAGAAAGCGTTGCCAGGGAGACAACCCAGAAGTTTTAGAGAGTCATTTATTTCTGTTGTGTGCTTCTATAAGGTTTAAAAATAAAAATAATGTGCCAAGGTTTGCCTTTAGGATATTTATATTTGCTTGATGGTTTGTACGGTGCAGGACAGAAACTTTGGCTGTAGTGCGCAATTTTACATTTTTAGCTGGAATGTCAAATGATTCTGATTCTTTTTGCACTGTCTTCATATACAAATATTTTATTTTTGCTAATTTTGGTAGAATTTTTCAAGTATCAGAAGTATGGTGAATGTTCAGATTATTACAGACTGTTCTGTTTTAGACAGATTCTGTTTTTGATGCATAGTTTGCTTGTTTTGATGAAACTAACGATTTATATCAGTGGATTAAGCCATGAGAAAGTTATATTAAAGTAGACACAATGCAAAAAAAATATGAATTGGTTTGTAACAGTACTTAGAGTAGTGATTTGCTTCATTAAGCCATGAAAAAGTTATATTAGATTAGTGATCTTACTGAGTTTTCTGTTGAAGTTTTGTGTGGATGAAGTGTTCGATGATCGAGAAGGTCTTGATGTGAGAAGAAGGAGGAGAGGCAAGAGCTCAAGCTTGGGGATTCCCGAGGCACCCCAAGTAAATATTCAAGGAGACTCAAGCGTCTAATCTTGGGGATGCCCCGGAAGGCATCCCCTCTTCCTTCAACAAGTATCGGTATGTTTTCGGATTCGTTTCGTTCATGTGATATGTGCAATCTTGGGGCGTCTTTTGCATTTACTTTTCATTTTTATTTTATGCACCATGCTGGTATGAGATAGTCCTTGGTTGATTTATAGAATGCTCATTGCACTTCACTTATATCTTTTGAGTATGGCTTTATAGAATGATTCATGTGGTTCACTTATATCATTTGAAGCTTGGATTGCCTGTTTCTCTTTACATAGACAACCACCATTTGTAGAATGCTCTTTTGCTTCACTTATATTTGTTAGAGAGTGGGCATATCTTTTGTAGAAAGATTTAAATTCTCTTGCTTCACTTATATCTATTTAGAGAGATGACAGGAACTGGTCATTCACATGGTTACTCATAAAATCCTACATAAAACTTGTAGATCACTGGATATGATATGTTTGATTCCTTGCAATAGTTTGCGATATAAAGATGGTGATATTAGAGTCATGCTAGTGGGTGGTTGTGAATTGTAGAAATACTTGTGTTGATGTTTGTGATTCCCGTAGCATGCACATATGGTGAACCGCTATGTAACGAAGTTGGAGCATGAGGTATTTATTGATTGTCTTCCTTATGAGTGGCGGTTGGGGACGAGTGATGGTCTTTTCCTACCAATCTATCCCCCTAGGAGCATGCGCGTAGTACTTTGTTTCGATGACTAATAGATTTTTGCAATAAGTATGTGAGTTCTTTATGACTAATGTTGAGTCCATGGATTATACGCACTCTCACCCTTCCTCCATTGCTAGCCTCTCTAGTACCGCGCAACTTTCGCCGGTACCATAAACCCACCATATACCTTCCTCAAAACAGCGACCATACCTACCTATCATGTCATTTCCATAGCCATTCTGAGATATATTGCCATGCAACTCTCATCAGCATCATATACATGACTTGAGAATTCATTGTCATATTGCTTTGCATGATGTTTTCATGGCTTGTCTGTTTTTTGATGTCATTGCTACGCTAGATCATTGCACATCCCGGTACACCGCCAGAGGCATTCATATAGAGTCATATCCTTGTTCTAGATATCGAGTTGTAATATTGAGTTGTAAATAAATAAAAGTGTGATGATCATAATTATTAGAACATTGTCCCATGTGAGGTTATCAAAATAAAAGTGGCCAAAGAAGCCCCACAAAAAAAAAGAGGCCAAAGAAGCCTACAAAAAAACAAAAAAACAAAAAAAATGAGAGAAAAGAGAGAAGGGGCAATGTTACTATCCTTTTACCACACTTTTGCTTCAGAGTAGCACCATGTTCTTCATATAGAGAGTCTCTTGAGTTATCACTTTCATATACTAGTGGGAATTTTCATTATAGAACTTGGCTTGTATATTCCAACGATGGGCTTCCTCAAATGCCCTAGGTCTTCATGAGCAAGCAGGTTGGATGCACACCCACTTAGTTTCAGTTTGAGCTTTCATATACTTATATCTCTAGTGCATCCGTTGCATGTCAATCCCTACTCACTCACATTGATATCTATTGATGGGCATCTCCATAGCCCGTTGATACGCCTAGTTGATGTGAGAATATCTTCTCCTTTTTGTCTTCTCCACAACCACCATTCTATTCCACCTATAGTGCTATGTCCATGGCTCACGCTCATGTATTGCGTGAAAGTTGAAAAGGTTTGAGAACGTCAAAAGTATGAAACAATTGCTCGGCTTGTCATTGGGGTTGTACATGATGTGAGTATTTTGTGTGGTGAAGATGGAGCATAACCAGACTATATGATTTTGTAGGGATAACTTTCTTTGGCCTTGTTATTTTGAAAAGACATGATTGCTTTATTAGTAGGCTTGAAGTATTATTGTTTTTTATGTCAAATGATAGACTATTGATTTGAATCACTCGTATCTTAATATTCATGCCATGATTAGATTACATGATCAAGATTATGCTAGGTAGCATTCCACATCAAAAATTATCTTTTTTATCATTTACCTACTCGAGGACGAGCAGGAATTAAGCTTGGGGATGCTGATACGTCTCTGTCGTATCTATAATTTTTTGTTGTTCCATACCAATATTCTACAGCTTTCATATACTTTTGGCAACTTTTTATACTATTTTTGGGACTAACATATTGATCCAGTGCCCAGTGCCAGTTCGTGTTTGTTGCATGTTTTTTGTTTCGTAGAATATCCATATCAAACGGAGTCCAAACGGAATAAAAACTGTCGGAGATTTTTTTTGGAATACATATGATTTTTGGGAAGAAAAATCCACGCGAGACGATGCTCGAGGGGCCCACAAGGTAGGGGGACGCGCCCCAGGGAGGCAGGCGCGCCCCTGACCTTCGTGGCCACCCCGTAAGGCGGTTGGTGCCCTTCTTTCGCCGCAAGAAAGCTAATATCCGGATAGAGATCGTGTTAAAATTTCACCCCAATCAGAGTTACGGATCTCCGGGAATATAAGAAACTGTGAAAGGGAAGAATCTGAGAATGCAGAAACAGAGAGAGACAGAGAGACAGATCCAATCTCGGAGGGGCTCTCGCCCCTCCCACGCCATGGAGACCATGGACCAGAGGGGAAACCCTTCTCCCATCTAGGGAGAAGGTCAAGGAAGAAGGAGGAGGGGGCTCTCTCCCCCTCGCTTCCGGTGGCACCGGAGTGCCACCGGGGTCCATCATTATCACCGCGATCTACACCAACACCTCCGCCATCTTCACCAACATCTCCATCACCTCCCCCCCTCTATCTACAACGGTCCACTCTCCTGCAACCCGCTGTACCCTCTGCTTGAACATGGTGATTTATGCTTCATATTATTATCCAATGCTGTGTTGCCATCCTATGACGTCTGAGTAGATTTTCGTTGTCCTATCGATGGTTGATGAATTGCTATGATTGATTTAATTTGCTTATAGTTATGATGCTGCCCTTTGGTGCCCATCATATGATTGCACGCGTGGATCACACCCTAGGGTTAGTTGTATGTTGATAGGACTATGTATTGGAGGGTAAGAGTGACAGAAGCTTCAAGCTAGCATAGAAATTGATGCATACGGGATTGAAGGGGGAACAATATATCTTAATGCTATGGTTGGGTTTTACCTTAATGAACATTAGTAGTTGCGGATGCTTGCTAATAGTTCCAATCATAAGTGCATAGAATTCCAAGTCAGGGATGACATGCTAGCAGTGGCCTCTCCCACATAATACTTGCTATCGGTCTAGTAAAGTAGTCAATTGCTTAGGGGCAATTTCGCAACTCCTACCACCACTTTTCCACATTCGCTATATTTACTTTATTGTTTCTTAATCTAAACAGCCCCTACTTTTTATTTACGTACTCTTTATTATCTTGCAAACCTATCCAACAACACCTACAAAGTACTTCTAGTTTCATACTTGTTCTAGGTAAAGCGAATGTCAAGCGTGCGTAGAGTTGTATCGGTGGTCGATAGAACTTGAGGGAATATTTGTTCTACCTTTAGCTCCTCGTTGGGTTCGACACTCTTACTTATCAAAAACTGTTGCGATCCCCTATACTTGTGGGATATCAGTTATCAGTGTTTACAAGAGTTGATCTACCACAAGATCGTAATGGCTAAACCCTAGAAGCCTAGCCTATATGACTATGGTAATGAGTATATCCTTTCTGGACTAACCCCTTCGGTTTATATAGACACCGAGGGGATCTAGGGTTTACATAGAGTCGGCTACATAAGAAGGAATCTTCATAGTCGGTTGCCAAGCTTGCCTTCCACGCCAAGGAGAGTCCAATCCAGACACAGGTACATTCTTCGGCCTTCATGTCTTCACAACCCATAAGTCTGGCCCAATAGATAATAGGCCGGACGCCCGAGGACCCCTTAGTCCAGTACTCCCTCAATGGGCATCTCCATAGCCCGTTGATACGCCTAGTTGATGTGAGACTATCTTCTCCTTTTTTGTCTTCTCCACAACCACCATTCTATTCCACATATAGTGCTATATCCATGGCTCACGCTCATATATTGCGTGAAGATTGAAAAAGTTTGAGAACATCAAAAGTATGAAATAATTGCTTGGCTTGTCATCGGGGTTGTGCATGATTTAAATATTTTATGTGGTGAAGATAGAGCATAGACAGACTATATGATTTTGTAGGGATAACTTTCTTTGGCCATGTTATTTTGAGAAGACGTAATTGCTTAGTTAGTATGCTTGAAGTATTATTATTTCTATGTCAATATTAAACTTTTGTCTTGAATCTTTCGAATCTGAACATTCATGCCACAATAAAGAAAAATACATTGAGAAATATGTTAGAAAGCATTCCACATCAAAAATTCCTTTTTATCATTTATCTACTCGAGGACGAGCAGGAATTAAGCTTGGCGATGCTTGATATGTCTCCAACGTATCTATAATTTTTGATTGCTCCATTATTATATTACCTATTTTGGATGTTAATGGGCTTTATTTTACACTTTTATATCATTTTTGGGACTAACCTACTAACCGGAGGCCCAACCCAAATTGTTGTTTTTTTGCCTATTTTAGAGTTTCGCCGAAAAGGAACATCAAACGGAGTCCAAACAGGATGAAACCTTCGGGAACGTGATTTTCCCAACAAACGTGATCCAGGAGACTTGGAGTGGGCGTCAAGAAATGATCGAGGAGGGCACGAGGCAGGGGAGCGCGCCTACCCCCTGGGCGCGCCCTCCACCCTCGTGGCTCCACCGACGTACTTCTTCCTCCTATATATATCCACGTACCCCCAAACAGCCAAGAGCACCACGAAAACCTAATTCCACCACCGCAACCTTCTGTACCCAAGAGATCCCATCTTGGGGCCTTTTCCGGAGCTCCGCCGGAGGGGGCATTGATCATGGAGGGCCTCTACATCAACTCCATGGCCTCTCCGGTGATGTGTGAGTAGTTTATTTCAGACCTTCAGGTCCATAGTTATTAGCTAGATGGCTTCTTCTCTCTCTTTGGATCTCAATACAAAGTTCTCCTCGATCTTCTTGGTGATCTATTCGATGTAATCTTCTTTTGCGGTGTGTTTGTCGAGATCCGATGAATTGTGGGTTTATGATCCAGTTTATCTATGAACAATATTTGATTCTCCTCTAAATTCTTTTATGTATGATTGGTTTATCTTTGCAAGTCTCTTCGAATTATCAGTTTGGTTTGGCCTACTAGATTGATCTTTCTTGCAATGGGAGAAGTGCTTAGCTTTGGGTTCAATCTTGCGGTGCTCGATCCCAGTGACAGAAAGGGAACTGACACGTATTGTATTGTTGCCATCGAGCATAAAAAGATGGGGTTTATATCATATTGCATGAGTTTATCCCTCTACATCATGTCATCTTACTTAAAGCATTACTCTGTTCTTATGAACTTAATACTCTAGATGCATGCTGGATAGCGGTCGATGTGTGGAGTAATAGTAGTAGATGCAGAATCGTTTCGGTCTACTTGTTGCGGACGTGATGCCTATATACATGATCATACCTAGATATTCTCATAACTATGCTCAATTCTATCAATTGCTCGATAGTAATTCGTTTACCCACCGTAATACTTATGCTCTTGAGAGAAGCCACTAGTGAAACCTATGCCCCCTGGGTCTATCTTCCATCATATTAATCTTTCATCACTTAGCTATTTCTATTGCCGTTTATTTTACTTTGCATCTTTATTTCTCTTTATCATAAAAATACCAAAAATATTGTCTTATCATATCTATCAGATCTCACTCTCGTAAGTGACCGTGAAGGGATTGACAACCCCGTTATCGCGTTGGTTGCGAGGTTCTTATTTGTTTGTGTAGGTGCGTGGGGCTCGAGCGTGATCTCCTACTAGATTGATACCTTGGTCCTAAAAAACTGAGGGAAATATTTACACTACTTTACTGCATCACCCTCTCCTCTTCAAGGGAAAACCAATGCAGTGCTCAAGATGTAGCACCTAACGGCCTAACCACCAAGCTAACAAAGGGGGAGGGGGTATTGCTTACCGGCATCGGAGACGAGGACAACGTTGGAGGAGCCATGGCACATACAAGGTCGACCAGACGGTGGCCAATAGCAAGGGGAGCGTCAGATCCGCTGCAAACGCCGCCGCCACCTCTAGCGCAGTTCTGAAATCGCAGCCACCGCTGGTGGTGAGGCAGTAGGGAAGAAAGGGGGTAGTGGCTATGGGTGAGCGAGTGAAAGGGGGTGAGGCTAGATTTGGCGCCGGGACGACGCGCCAGATTTCGATCACCCGCCATCCCCCTTGCCCTTGCGTCGCACCCGCCTGCGCGACCTCGCGCCGCACTCAGCCTGGCTCGCGAGAAACTGCCGATCTGAGCATTTCTAGCGAGCCAGGCTCTAGGCTTCTTTGAGAAGCGTGCGATGCAGGCCCAACAGTAAATCCAGGCAACCAAAAGGGCTGCATCCTTCCTGCGCGGGCCTGGTTGGGCTTGATGCGGGCAACCAAACACACCCTAAAGGTGAGGCTAACTGGCAAACGTTCGCCAGGAAGGAACTCCGAGCAAACACACTCATAGCTGTTTGATCGAATTAGCTACCGGAGAGAGTCTCTTCTACTTGAGAAGAGAATAATGCTTTTTAGGGACAACCAAGTGAGAGAAGGGAAGAAAAAACTGCTAGAAAGAAGTGCTCATTAGATAACAAATATGAGGAGAAGAGTGAAGAACAAAAGGTTGAAGAGCATGGTGTTGAGCGTGTCGATGACGATCACGAAGAGCATGGAGGACAAAGGATCGCCTTGGCGCAAGACTTGCTCGTCGTGGATGGGAGGGTCCAGGGTTGCCGTTGATCACTACTTGCAATTATTATGGAAGAGGAATAGTTAAGGCCCTCTCCATGTCTTGAAAACACTAAAATTGCAAGAAACTACTTATACCATGCATTGGTCCTTACTTTATGCTATTGATATGTTCTTATATGGCAATGCCAATGTGTAGGAAGAGGGTTGTACTTTGATATTACATGAACTATGTTACCATGTGATCTCTACTTAGATCCAAATCTTTATTAGTTACAATTAGATTTGATATACCTTTGGATCCTCATGGTATAATAAAATGAGCCCTTTAAGCCTAGATATATGCCTTTAATGAAAACGTTTTCTGGGAGGCAACCCATAAGTTTTAGGGGGGGTCATTTTCTTCTGTTTTACACCTTATAAATTTCAGGATACAAAAAGGACGGGAACTTACTTTGTTTTCAAAATGGTAACTGATTGGAACTGTGAGGATCGTAGAAGTGGGGTTGGCCTTGAAAATTTTATTGTTCAATGTAAACAATGTAAATATTTTATCATGGAAGAATCTCATAAAATAATAAGTATACCCATGTATAAACCATTGTACTATAAAAAGAAAGTATCAAGAATTACCTTTGGTATGTTTAGTTAATAAGTAGCTCTAGTGTTTTGTTGCTACTCTTTGATTTATTCACAAAATTCACAATTATAGTTCTCTATTATGTCCTATTATTTTTTAACAAAAATTGAGTTTCATAAGTCCTCTATTTAGATTTGATGGACTGGTCTACTCATAAATTTGTTAATTTTTATGCGATCGAAGTTTTTAAGACTCGGGGAGACAATTATATGAGAGAATGCAAGAGGCGATGACATGTTCTAGTTTGGGTATGCCCAAAGCACCTCCACTAAAAGTTTAAAGAGGTATAAAGCTTCAAGCTTAGGGATACCCCAACATCCCCTCATCTTCCTCAATATATATCAGTTTGTCTTAGTTGGACCTATGTTTTTATTTGTTCCCATGATATGGGCAAATTCTTTGAGTGTCATTCTATTCTCTCAGGAGTGCTTTTGTTGTTTGAAGGAATTGGACAAATGCTATCATGGATCCCTAGATTATTCTCTCAAGAACCATGATGAAGTCCTTCACAAGGCGATGTCACTCTCGAAGATGCAAGACAAGAGCGAACCTAGACAATTCGATGAACTCAGTGCTCTCATTCGAGAAAAAAGGGATGTTCCTAAAATTGTCCAGATCCCTTCATCTGCTCTTCTTATTCATCACATAACTGAAAAAGACGAGGTGCTAGACATACTAACCATGCAGGAAATTATGTTTAATGTGATGTTGATGATGAAGAAGATGAGTGTGATCCCATCTTGATGTGTCGCATGTTAAGAACTCACAAAGATTATTCTTCCGGTAGAAAAGGATGGGTACTCAATAGCGGGTGCAGCAACCACATGGTCGGAGATAGAGAAATGTTCCTAGAATTCCATAAGGATGATGTACTAAGAAGAAACCTCACCTTTGGAGACAACTTCAGGGGAAAGGTAATAGGTCTTGGTAAAGTGGTCATTTCTAAAGACAACTCAATAAAAAATGTCATGCTTGTTGAATCGCTTGGTCGCAATCTTCTTTTTGTAGCAAAATTAACCGACTATGGATTGCATGTACTATTTATGGAAGTTGATTGTCAAGTCTTTCGCAAAAATGATTATACTATGGTCTTTACTAGTGTTCATCATGGAGATCTTTTATGTTGTCGATTTCTCACAAGGACCAAAAGTCCGTTTATCTCTTATTAGTAGATCTTCTAAAGGACGACATCGGCAGAAGGCTTGGACATGCAGGCATGCGAAACCTTGACAAGTTGGTCAAGGGTGATCACATATTGGGCGTGAGAGATACTATCTTCGACAAAGGTCCATTTTGTAGTGCTTGCCAAGTGAGAAAGCAAGTTGATGGAAGTCACCTCATGAAGAACACAATGACTATGAAGAGACCTCTCCAGCTACTTCATATGGATCCATTTGGTCCCAGTGCTTACAAAAGTCTCGGTGTCAGTGTCAAAACCGGCGGATCTCGAGTAGGGGGTCCCGAACTGTGCGTCTGAGGTTGATGGTAACAGGAGACAAGGGACACGAAGTTTTACCCAAGTTCGGGCCCTCTCGATGGAGGTAATACCCTATGTCCTGCTTGATTAATATTGATGAGTATGGGGGTTACAAGAGTTGATCTACCACGATATCATAATGGCTAAAACCCTAGAAGTCTAGCCTATATGATTATGATTGTGATTGCCTCTATGGACTAAACCCTTCGGTTTATATAGACACCGGAGGGGACTAGGGTTGTACAAAGTCGGTTACAGAGAAAGGAATTTTCATATCCAAATGCCAAGCTTGCCATCCACGCCAAGGAGAGTCCCATCCGGACACGGGTGAGAGAATCTTTAATCTTGTATCTTCATGGCCCAACAGTCCGGTCCATGTCCAACAGGCCGGACGCCCGAGGACCCCTTAGTCCAGGACTCCCTCAGTAGCCCCTGAACCAGGCTTCAATAACGAGGTGTCCGGCGTGCAGATTGTCTTCGGCATTGCAAGATGGGTTCCTCCCCCGAATACTCCAAAACAGCCTTCAAACACAAAGAACGTGTCCGGCTCTGCAAAACAAGCACCATATATATATATCCGTAGAAAGTATAGTATTTCGTGAGTCTAATCTACTGACAAATTTTTGTGGTGTGACATCATGTCAAAGCCCGGTCATTATTTCGAACTGTTTTTCAGCCTCCCGCTTCATGTTTTAAAATGCAGTTTTATTAGCACGTCTTGTCGAAGCAGAGATCGTGTCCCCTTATTACGGGATTCTCATCAATATAGGCGTGGATAACCCAACCGTTCCGTTGGCATAATCCCTTGGGAATAGGCAGGCTTTAAGGTCTATGAGGAGGCGTTTGATATTCATTGCCTTTATAAACGGGCATAGGCCTGTCTTTCTCCTCCGCGCCTTCCTCTTCCTCAATCTTTCCAACCTCGAGTTCTAACACCCAGGTTTCAACTTAACTATTCCTAGCCTCCCAGTCATGTCCGGTCCCAGCCCTCAAGGCCAGTGGGTGGCCTCCTCTGTCATAGAGGAGGATATCACGAAGCTCCGGGCGGCTAGATACCCGACCACGGAAATCCCCCATAGGCTCCCTGCTAAAGGACAGGTTATTCCTACTCCCAGATCTGATGAGAGGGTCGTATTCATCTCCCACTTCCTCCGGGGGCTAGGGTTCACTCTCCACCCCTTCGTTCGCGGCATCATGTTTTATTACGGGCTAGATTTTCACGATCTAGCTCCAGACTCCTTCCTTCATGTCACGGTGTTCATTGTCATGTGTGAGGCTTTTCTCCGCATTACCCCTCACTTCGGTTTATGGCTCAACACCTTTAACTTGAAGCCAAAGGTAATAGAGGGGGAGCAAATAGAATGTGGAGGTGCCATGGTGAACAAGCCCCCCAATGCTTTTTCGTCCAAAGGCTCTTTCACAGAAGTTTCTGACCTATTGCAGTGGTAGTGGTTTTACATCACTGAACCTCGTGGTACCAAGTGGGCAGCTGCAGCTGTGTTCCGACATGGCCCTCCATTACCGCTTGCATCATGGATTAATAAGGGATTGGACTGGGGATCCAATGACGAAGTGTAGATGCTACAAAGCCGCATCCGGAGCCTCCTTGAAAAGGACACCGGCCTCATCAATGTAATCCAGGTAATGCTAGTCCGCCGGGTCCTGCCGTGCCAACGACAGCCCCTCCGCATGTGGGAGTTCAATCCGGAAGGACCACAGACCCTTCAGCACTCCTTCAGCACGACGCACAAAATAATGTGGAAGTTATTTTTCGGGACACGGAGGCAGTGGCCGGATACCATCGAAGACATCAGCCTCGACTGCAATCATCCGGATACCTCGGTAAGTACTCGACTCTCGAACACAACTTAGTTAAACATCACGTAATACTGAGAAAACCATCTTCGCACATGGCTGGGTAAAGAAGGCAGAGCGAATTAGGTGTTCGGCCCCTCTTCCCGAAGACTCAACCGATCCTGTGTTAACAAGGATGCTGGCTCCGGCGCCATATCAAGTGTCGGCGAAGGAGGACAAGGAGGAGAACAAAAAGGCCAAAGGTGACCTCCATTCTAAAGGTACACCAGACGCTATGTCCGGAGAGATTGGGGCTCCCTCTTCCGAAGACAAAAAAGAAGGAGAAGTCGACATCGCTTCCCCCTATGGGAAGAAGAGGACCGCCTTTGAACATTTGGAGGAGGTTGCTCCTAAGCGAGGGAAGATGTCCTTGCCAGGAGGTTCAGGTTCGGAAGACAACATTGACGCGCAGTTCCTCCGTAAGGACAAGCCTTTAGCTGAATCGTAAGTGAACAAAGGTGTCCTAAACATATCCCGTTCATTTCCGCTTACAAAGGCACATCTGAAAAATATATGTTTGCAGTCCGACATGTAGTCTTCCTCAACAGTCCTCCTACTCGGGGGATCTTCTTCCGGAGATGATGGAAAGCGAGACACCTCCCAGACCCTCTGCCCAATAGGGAGGACGACTTTGAGGTGTCGTCCCGGAGGATTTCTCCTGATGAACAAGTGGTATGAGGGACAATGAAGACCACACCCAAAGGTGATACCTCGGGGGCCCAAGGTTTGGGGCATGCAGCCCCTTCGAGGACCAACAATAAAGGCCCCGAACTATCCGATTTACAGCCGGAGACGACTCTAGAGTCGAGCAAACACATCCCTTCGAAGGGAGTCCGTACTCCCATCACCGCTTCTAGGAATCAGGAGGCACATGATACCTTGATGGACGCATTGCAACATGCGTCCATCTCAGAGGAACATCGTACCTTGATGGGTACGATAGCCAAGAGGATTCTGTCCGTGGAAAGCGGATTGAATGAAGCCATCACGGGCCTGCTAAGAGGCTTCGAGGTATGCAATGTAATATCTTCAATTGCACTTTACATGCAAAAAATGTACCCGTGTATAGATAGTAGCCCCTGAGACTCTGGTTGGCATCCGATAGGAGGCAATCAGAGGATCAAAAAAGATATGCCCAGGAAATAATCTATCTAAGTGGAACACATGCTGTTTAATCCACAGCGACTGCCCGTGCTAGAGAGGTTGCTGATCTAAAGCGGGAACTTGATGCGGCGGATGACGACACCACGCTTATTAACAGGCGGCTTGACGAGGCGCAAGGTATGTTTTGGGGCAGTCAGTATATGTATGTATAATGATATGAGCACGAGGCTGAGAATAATATACTGAAATATGCATAACATCAGATGGTGCTGCCGCGGTTGAGACCCTGCGGGCTGAGCTTGTCCGGGCCAAGGAGCAAGTCAGGATGAGTAATGTGGCTGCCTAGAAGGCAGCCGAGGAGTTATAGGCCGAACAGGCTGCTCGGTGCCAGTGCGAAGAAAGAATATCTTCCATAGAGCAAGATCTAAAGGATGCCACTGGCAAATGCCAAGAACTTGAGGAGGAGAACAAGGCCAAAGTAGCCGAACTCAAGAGGGCCTTACAAGAGGCGCGAGAGGCATGATCCGAGTCGAGAGCGGCTCGAGAGGAGATCCGGCAAGCCGGGGAGATAGCAGCCGGTAAGCCCTTTCTATTACAGACTTAATTCGGCGATCCGAAGTATGCCTTGCTTAATCAATGTGGAGTTCTCCAGACACATTCTTGGACTTGCCGAAGAGTACCTCTGATGCGACGCAGTTTTACCAAGCGCAAGAAGGGTGTGCAACGGAGAAGCTTTTCTGGTCACAATTCGGCGCGCCAAAGCGCCCGCTGTTGCTGAACGAACAGATGGCCCAATGGGCCGAGCTTGGCAAGATATCTGGTTCTGCCATGGAGGACGTTGTGGTCCGGCTGTGGCTGACTGAGCCAGTTCCGAATAGTTATTTCGGTTTGGTGCAGCGACTTGTGGATGTGGTGCCGCGTATCGACGCCATGAAGCGATCAGCGTGCATTGAAGGTGCACGGATGGCCTTTGCCTGTGTTAAGACTTATTGTGCGAAGATGAAGGCCACCGATATTGCAGCGAAGAGTCCACCCGGGGGCAAGGACAAACACACGCCGGAGGTATTTTGAAGATGTCCTAGAGGGCGCCCGCTTAATAGAGGGTCAGTGCTCAAAGGATTTGTTTTTCGAGTGAATGTACCAAGATTGTAAAAAACAATATTATGATATATTAAGGCTACATTTTTATATTTTTGCCTAAAAGTTTTGGTTCCTCATGTGCGGCCGTTCTTGTATAATTTGAAAGTTTTCCAGTCGTCGGCTTCGGCCCCCACGCATAATACGGGGGTGTTCGGAAAAGCACTTGATCACTCTTTACCCAACGTCTTGGTCCGTGAAGGAGGTGTCAAGGCGGCGAACTAGGCAATCAGACTATAGGGCTTTAACACTTTCACTTAGCCGTAGGAGTTCGACGGTGGGTCTATGATATAGCCCCTGGTATGTACGCAGTTATCCCAATACGGTGCGCTACATAGGTGACCTTAAAACGGTCCTTAGTGTAATACGGAAGGAATCGCGAAAGATTCTTATAAGTCATCGAGTGGTTGACCAGCTCTCGCCGCATCATGACAGTCAATTTTCAGCTTTCTCTACTGAGGTGCTTGACCAGATGAACCAGAAAGACAATCGCAGTAGTTCTCCCTTTACTACCCTAGCCGACAGAGCGGAACGTAAGGTAGTAAGCACAGGAGCCGGGGAACCCAACTATTGGCCAAAGACATGATTCGGAGCTAATGCATATAAGCCAAACTCGTGACGCCGAAGTGTGTTGTAAAGCTGTTCGGACTTGTCGGTGACTCACTTGTTCCCATATCGAGCCCCTGACAATTTGTGTCGAGGTGCGTGTGTGAAACAACCAAAGAAGCAAGATTCGGTTCTGTAGAAAAAGCGAATACTGAATACAGATTATGTTCACTGGGACCTGATTCATACGTCAATCGCCATCTTACAGATGATAACGCCACAACCCAGGCTATTTGACATGCCGGGGGTCAAAGGCTGAGGAAAAAAGGCATTTTACATGCTCAAAATAGAGAGTGCGGTCTGCAAAAAATTATTTGGACCTCCTGTCGCACGTCTGCGCCGCCTTGCCTCGGTGAAAGGACTCCTTAACATGAATAGCCTTTAAGTAAGTGTATGAAGCCGAACTCCTAAAGAGTCCGAGAGATGACCAGCCTTTGAGCCACCCGTGGTAAAAGATAAAAAATGGTTTATAAAAGAAAAAGAGGCTATGGGAGTGCACCTGTACGTATTGTGCCTCCGTGATAATCCCCAAGTGCAGGGAATCATCGTAGCAATTCCCAATGGTGGAAGTGATACGTATGGAGTGTCGAACCCACAAGGAGGTAAAGGTAAGATCAATATTCTCTCAAGCCCTATCCGCCACTGATACGGCTCTACATACACCAAACGTTTGCTTCCAACTAGAAACGAGAAATGAAACTACGTTGTGGGTATGAAGAGGATAATTTTACATGGTATCGGAGAGCTAAAACATAAAAGTAGGGGCTGTTATCATAAAGTTAGAATATATTACTAAATATTATAAACAGCGAGAGTGGAATAATGATGGATCGGTGTGCGGAATTGTCCTAGGCAATTGTTAACAAGACCGGTAGTCGTCATTGCAATTTCATATGAGGGAGAGGCATAAGCTAACATACTTTCTCTTCTTGGATCATATGCACTTATGATTGGAACTCTAGCAAGCATCCGCAACTACTAAAGATCATTAAGGTAAAACCCAACCATAGCATTAAAGCATCGAGTCCTCTTTATCCCATACGCAACAACCCCCTTACTCAGGTTTATGCTTCTGTCACTCAAACAACCCACTATAAGCGAATCATGAACGTATTGCAACACCCTACAACGGGAATCCCTCACGCTTGCGCGACATGAAGGGCACTATAGGACAGCACCAAAATAAAACATACCACTCGTACCAATCTAGATCATCAATCAACCCATAGACAAAGGAAATCTACGCAAAACATCATAGGATGGAAACACATCATTGGATCATAATATGTGGCATAAAGCACCATGTTCAAGTAGGGATTACAGCGGGGTGCCGGAGAGTGGACCGCGTAAATGAGATGAGGATGGTGATGTTGATGAAGACGATCACCTAGGCGATGATTCCCCTCCCGATGGCACTTCGGCGCCACCGAGAGAGAGAGAGGAGGAGAGGTTCTCCCCCTTGTGCTTCCTCCTCCGTGGCCTCCCCCCTAGATGGGGAGAGGTTCTCCCTCTGGTCCCTGGCCTTCATGCCGATGATGGCCTCTCCTGGATCCTCCTCCATGCCCTCCGGTGATGATGGCCCCCTCCAGCGGGGTGCCAGAGAGGGCCTAGATTGATTTCTCGTGGCTACAGAGGCTTGCGGCGGCGAAACTTCCGATCTAGGTTATTTTCTAGAGGTTTCTGTATTTATAGGAATTTTTGGCATCGGTTTTACGTCAGGGGGGGTCTCCGAGTTGTCCACGAGATAGGGGCCCACGCCCAGGGGGTAGGGCGCCCCCACCCTCTTGGACGGCTCGGGACTCTTCTGGCCCAACTCTTTTACTCCGAGGGCTTCTTTATGTCCATAAAAATGCCACAAAAATGGCAGGTCAATTGGACTCCGTTTGGTATTTCTTTTCTATAAAACTCAAAAACAAGGAAAAAACAGAAACTAGCACTGGGCTCTAGGTTAATAGGTTAGTCCCAAAAATCATATAAAATATCATATAAATGCATATAAAACATCCTAGATGGATAATATAATAGCATGAATACTTCATAAATTATCGATAACTTGGAGACGTATCAGCATCCTCAATCTTAATTCCTGCTCGTCCTCGAGTAGGTAAATGATAAAAGAAATAATTTATGAAGTGTGAATGCTAGCAAGTGCACAAGTTTGATCAATGATAATTTCAATCACCTTTTCTAGCATCATTATATGTCATAACAGTAGCTCATCTCATAAAACCTTTCATGATCAAGTAACAAGCTATTCACATGTTAAAGATAGATCATAAAATTTCTTGAAAACTAACAAACCGTGCTCTTAGTCATCAAACAATTACAATTCATCTTATTTTCGGGAAGGATATATGTAAGAGCTTTGATTCAGCAAACTCCACATACTTAACTATCATTTAATCTTTCATAATTGCTAACACTCATGTGATATTTATGGGTTCAAATTTTAATCGGACATAGAGAAATATAGGGGCTTATAGTTTCGCCTCCCAACCTTTTACCTCAAGGGTAATGTCAACAATAATAATTTATGAAAACCTACATCCAAGTGATATATATATATATATATATCCGGATCGCTCCAACACAAAGTGCTTGCCAAAGGAAAAAGTGTAAAAAGGGAAAGGTGATGATCACCATGACTCTTGTATAAGGGTAGAAGATAAAAGTAAAAGATAGGCCCTTCGCAGAGGGAAGCAGAGGTTTTCATGTGCTTTTATGGTTGGATGCACAAAATCTTAATGTGAAATAATGTCACTTTATATTGCCACTTGTGATAGGCACCTTTATTATGCAGTCCGTCGCTTTTATTGCTTCCATATCACAAGATTGTATAAAGCTTATTTTCTCCACACTAATATATCACACATATTTAGAGAGCAATTTTTATTGCATGCAACATGACAGCTTACTTGAAGGATCTTACTCAATCCATAGGTAGGTATGGTGGACTCTCATGGCAAAACTGGGTTTAAGGGTATTTGGAAGCACAAGTAGTATCTCTACTTGGTGCAAAGAATGTGGCTAGCATGAGGGGGAAAGGCAAGCTCAACATGTTGGATGATCCAAGACAATATAACGTTTCGGATATAGGAAAACATAACCCATTAAGCTGTCTTCCTTGTCCAACATAAACTTCTTAGCATGTCATATTTTAATGAGTGATCACAATTGCAAAAGATTTCCAAGATAGTATATTTATATGTGAAATCTCTCTTCCTTCAATATTCTTTCATGAATTGTTCAAGTGACCAGTTCTGTGTTTGCTAACTTTCAATAAGTTTACTACCTATACTTATTATGTGTGAAGTCATTACTCCCCAAATTATAAGCATATGAAACGTATATAAATTCATATTTATGATATTCAATTCATTCAAACATTTACTCATAGGATATACGTGAAGCACGTGAGTAAGTGACAAACTACTCCAAAAAGATATAAGTGGATAACACTGAGTAGTCATATAATTAGCTAGCCATGAGAGGATTCTTTTTCATTCAAGATTTCAGATCAAATGATTTTATTCAAACATCAAGTAAAATTGAAAATATGCTCCAAGAAAAACACATATCATGTGACGAATAAAAATATAGCTCCGAGTAAGGCATACCGAAGTTTTGAAGATGAAAGAGGGGGTGCCTTCCAGGGCATCCCCAAGCTTAGGCGCTTGAGTCTTCCTTGAATATTACCTTGGGGTGCCTTGGGAATCCCCAATCTTAGGGTCTTTCCGCTCCTTATTCTCCTCATATCGATATCTCACCCAAAGCTTGAAAACTTCAATCACACAAAACTTAACGGAACTTCGTGAGATAGGTTAGTATGATAAAGAGTAAACCATTCACTTTGGTACTGTAAAATACAAGGTTCATAATTGTTCTCACACAATGCCTACTGTACCATATCATTTCTACAATTTATATTGACAAATATAAGCCATAGAAACTAGAAAACAAGCAAACTATGCAATGAAAACAGAATCTGTCAGAAACAGAACAGTCTGTAATGATCTGAACAGCAAACATACTTCTGCTACTTAAAAAATTATGAAATAAACTTGCAGACGTGAGGAATTTGTATATTAATCTTCTTCAAAAAGAATCAACACCAAAGCGCTCTTATGTAAAAAATGGAAGCTAAACTCGTGAGCGCAAAGTTTCTGTTTTTTACAGCAAGATCACATTAACTCTCACCCAAGTCTTCCCAAAGGTCTTACTTGGCACTGTATTGAAACAAAAGCTATAAAACATGATTACTACAGTATCTTAATCATGTAAACACACAAAAACAGTAAGGGTAAATATTTGGTTGTCTCCCAACAAGCGCTTTTCTTTAATGCCTTTTAGCTAGGCATGATGTTTTAATGATGCTCACATAAAAGATAAGAATTGAAACATAAGAAAGCATCATGAAGAATATGGCTAGCACATTTAAATCTAACCCACTTCCTATGCCTAGGGATTTTGTGCGCACATAATTTATAGGAACAAGAATCAACTAGCATAGGAAGGCAAAACAAGTATAAATTCAAAACTTCAAGCACATAGAGAGGAAACTTGATATTATTGCAACTCCTACAAGCATGCATTCCTCCCTCATAATAATTTTCAGTAGCATCATGAATGAGTTCAAAAATATAACCATCACATAAAGCATTCTTTTCATGATCTACAAGCATAGAAATTTTACTACTCTCCACATAAGCAAAATTCTTCTCATTCGGAATAGTGGAATCATTACTAACCAAAGTTGACACTCTTCCAAACCTTCTTTAGATGATAGCATTATTCATACTCCAAAATATATAAGTGAAGTTTATGGAGCATTCTGCAATTAATATCGACTAACAAATATCCAAGCTCAAAATATATAAGTGAAGCACACGAAGCATTTTATAAAACCATACTCAAAAGATTTAAGTGAAGCACAAAGAGCAATTCTATAAGAGCTTACTTAAAAGATATAAGTGAAGCACCTGAAGCATTCTATAAATCAATGGAGGGATATCTCATACTAGCATGGTTCTTAAAGAAAAACAAAAACACAAAGGACACAAATCATGTGAACAAAACAAAAACTGAGGTATATCGATAATTGTTGAAGAAGAAAGATGGGATGCTAGCCGGGGCATCCCCAAGCTTAGATGCTTGAGTATCCTTGAGATATTTACTTGGGGTGCCTTGGGCATCCCCAAGCTTGAACTCTTGCCTCTCTTTATTCTTCTCATATTGATAGCTCCTCGATCTTCGAACACTTCATCCACACAAAACTTTAACAAAAACTTTGTGAGACCCGTTAGTATAATAAAGCAAATCACTACCCTTAGGTACTATTGCAAACTCATTCCAATTTCATATTAGAACTATATCTACTGTATTCCAACTTCACCATGGTTCATACCCCCCGATACTACCCATATATTCATCAAAATAGGCGATCCATACATAGAAAACAGAATCTGTCAAAAACAGGACAGTCTGTAGTAATCTGGAAGTTTAGTAAACTTATGTAACCCCAAAAACTTCTAAAAGAAATATGAAAATTAAAACAATTTATACAGAAGTAATGTATAAAAAGTTTCATACCCATTTGACTTTCCAGTTAAAAATGTAAATTCACGTGCTTGGCCAAAGTTTCAGTATAAAAAGTTTCATAGCCAAAGTTTCTGTTTTTGAACTACACAAAGTAAACAAGCAATCTAATGATCCTAAAACCGAAGCTTGGCACATTATTTTTATAATACAATGGATATATACAAGGGGATAGTTATTTTCAGAGAAGCTTCCACTACTAGGGAAAACCCTAGCAGTAGCGCTGGTTTTGTGCTCACTAGTAGCGCGGGTAGGCGCGCTACTAATAAGGCGCTACAGCTACTGCTTAGCAGTAACGCGTGCCGCACGCGCTACTGCTAGGACAAATAGCTGCAACGCTTGTTCACTCCCACGCTGCTACTAATGTAACTACTGGCAGCGTGTTTTCTTTCCATCGCTACTAGTGTTGTTTTTTTATTTTTTTATTTTTAGTGTATTTACGTGCCATCGTACAAATATTGGTACAATACCAGTTATGAGGTTTACATCATTATGTCCATAACAGTGTGTCAAATGAAGGTGGATTAGGTTCAAGTGGAGGCAATATGTGGTGCATGTCAAAAGTATACTACTAATCCAAACTTGATCTAGTTTGGACTAGTAGTACTTTCGATGTGCACCACATGTTGCCTCCACTTGAATCTAATCCGCCAGCACAAGCTATTTAATCATCATCATAATCATTAGCACCAACAATATTTATTTAATCACCACTAACACTAGCTAATAATAATCATCAGTCATTACCACCAACACTAGCTATTTTATCATCATAGTAATAGTGTAGCACATCATCATCCTCAAACTCATTTCTAGCTAATCACTCCTGCTGCTCTCTCTTAGGTAAAACAACATAAAACATGTGTAGCTCTCCTCCTTGATCAAGTTGGAGCATGCAGATGAACCTGTCTCCTAATTTTGGGTAGCACATCTGTTTGCTGCCCCCTAGTACTTGTCTGCGCTCCCCCATCACATATCTGGTCCAGTCTTGCACTATTAAGCATTCATCGCTGATCTTGAATGCACTAAAGTAACATGTAGGATATCTTGGCCGTAAGCTAATAATACTCATGGTACCTTTAGTCTCGATCCCATAAGGCACAACATTCATCGGGAGTCCCTGTTGAAGAACATCGTATGGTCACATACTTAGCAATGAAGTTTAGCTTCACAAATAATGTATGGAAAAGATGCACTGAGGACAAATAGTAAAAATCTTACCATCCTTCCTAAATAGATGTGACCGTAGTTCATGACGAACACTATTGGTCGCACGTTTTCAGTACTAAGATTTCTAAGTCCAGGAAGAAAATTTGTCTTGACGGTATCAAGATCCTCAAGCCATGAAACATAATGACTTAGCTCCTCGCAGTTTAGTTCAGCCCCGGGACAGTAGTAGGTCCTGTCTACCAAGCGCTGGACATGTTTGCTTGCACCGAAATAAGCTGACAATACAAATTAGTTGTCAACTATTTTTGAATAAACAATATCAAAGACATAAATATGGTTGAGAAACTTACATTTTGGTGTAACTGGAGGCGTCTGCACATCGACCCAGATGTCGGTATTACCTTCAATATCATCTTCCGGACGAATATCAAAGGTGATAACCATATCAGGCTGAAATGCATAAGTCTTGCATAGTGCTCGCCATGTTTTGCATCCAAAATAGGTGTAGTCGTCTGAATTGTATAATTTTGCGTGGAAAATATAACCATGCTCGGTCTTCAAATAAACTTTCTTTACCTCCATAGTATGACTGAAACCTATCTTATCCAATACAAAAACTCTTGCATGGCAGGGGATACGCTAGTAGAATAGTAAAAAAATATAAGTTGAAGCAAATGAAGCAGATGTCATGCTTAATTACGAAAAAAGACTTGTCGTTGTGACTTACTGTATCCACTTCGAAGTTCTCGTCCAGCTTGATGCTGAAGCGCCTATCATCATCTAGGAAGATTCCGTCGCACAGGCCGCGCTCGTCTTCGCAGTATTTGCAAATACCGAAATCCTTTTTGTCGTCAGACATTTCCTATGTTCATAGTTAAAACATTAATTGAAAATCGATAAAAGACAACTACCAGGATACTCAACACACAAATCCGGGGCACTCGATATTTCCTACATATTCTGGCAAAAGTCATGCCAAAATTCACGGAAAAATCCGGCATGACCTTTGCTAAAATAGGATATATCGAGCGCCTGAAATTTGCCGGAACGGAAATGAATCAACACTCCGGCAAAACATAGGCCACTCGGAGGTGTAACCTGCAAACATGACCGGCCACTTGGATATTGAGCAACACAAGATATACATTTCAAAATATCTTATAAGACTCAAATTAGCATGCATTCAATAAGCAAAAGTAAATCATCTCATGCGTCCGTACATCGTCGAATATTATCACTAATACATCCCGAATAGTGTCATACATATAACATCACTAGTACAACTAAAACCCTAGCACACGACGGGTATCGGCGCGGGCGGTGGACACCCACAGAGAAGGAACCATCACGGGATCATAGCTCCAGTGAGATCCCTGGAGAACCTGCCAGGTATTGGAGAACCTGTGCTCCAACGCAAACAAGTAGCGACGGACGTGCGCGTCCTCCTCACTGACACGGTGACGCACCACCTCCGCGGAGTCCTCGAGCCTCTGGACCGTCACTGGCCCACGCGACCGCCACCAAAGAAGGTTCGGGTCAACGACAGGCTGGCTCCTCACCAACCTGCGCCCCCCGGTAGGTAGCGCCTCCCAGTACCACCCTGGCGGAGCCCAGTCCCGGACATGGCCCATCTGGTCAAGCAGGTGTCGTCCTCCGCCGACTCGATGACGAGGATGCGGGATAGGCATCGTCCACGTCGATGCGGGAAAATTGCTTTAACTAAAAAAATAGCAACAAGTTCTTACTAACTAGTTCTATTAATTCAACTAGTTCTTACTAAAAATAAACTTACTATAAATAAAAATATTCTAGTACCTAATTAGTACCTAGTTCTTACTAACTAATTAGTACCTAAGAACTACTGCCCTAATTACCATCTAATTTGATGAACCTATAGTAGCGGATATTCCAATTATCAAACTATAAAGTGAAATAAGTGGTCAAATTTTACTCGTTTTATGATTTATCTTAGAAATTTGATTCGTTTCCACCCTTACATGAACCCTAACTCATTTGAGCCGCATCCGCATCCGATTCGTTTCCACCCTAACTAATTTGATGGAGGTAGAAACCCTAGGCAGAGGTAGGGGAGAGGGAGGAGCAGGCGTGCTCACCTCGGGTGCCTGCAACGAGGGAGGGGCAGGCGGCATCGAGGTCGTGGTCGGGGCTCCGGGGCGGCATTGAGGTCGGGGGGCGGGGGCGGTGTCCGGGGCGGCGTTGAGGTCGGGGTCGGGGGCGGCGTCCCGGGCGGCGTTAAGGTCGGGGGCGGGGCCGGCGTTGAATCTGGGGTCGGGGGCGGCGTGGGGAGAGCGCGCGGCGGCCGAGGGGTGACGTCGGCGGCGAGAGTGGAGTTGATTTGGGGGATGAAGTGGCCGTGGGGAAGGACGAACCACGTGGTTAAGTCAGAAGTACCAGTAGCGCGTTCCAGAAAGGGCGCTACTGCTACGTTAGCTACAGCGCGTTCTGGAATACACACTGCAGCTAAGGAGATTAGCAGTAGCGCTGGGCCATTATACGCGCTACTGCTAGGTTGGGCTAGCCATGTGCGCCCAGTTCAAACGTAGCAGCAGCGCTTTTTGCTAGTACGCGCTACTGCTAAAGTCATAGCAGTAGCGCGGTTTATTTACGCGCGCTGCTACTAAGTAGCAGCAGCGCTTGATTTTGTACAGCGCTACTGGTAAAATTCTGTGTATAGGCTTTTCCCTAGTAGTGTTCCATGATTTTTTACATTGTTTCCATGAGCATGAACAGAAGTGTTCCAGGTCGACTCTCACTTCTCAAATGCATAACCTTCCAATCACTTCTCTTATTGAAAAAAACTTTTTAGGCATGAGAGGCAAGTAAATTCTTTTTGTATTTTCATTCTTTAATTTTTTTTGTATGTTTCACCCACAACTAAACAGAAACAAAAAGGGAAAACAAAATCTACTTAGTGAAGAAATCAAACAAGCACACACAAGAATATCAACCCCACGCTATTGCTCCCCGGCAACGGCGCCAGAAAAGAGCTTAATAATCCCCAAGTGCAGGAAATCATCGTAGAAATTCCCAATGGTGAAAGTGATAAATATGGAGTGTCAAACCCACAAGGAGCTAAAGGTAAGATCAATATTCTCTCAAGCCCTATCTGCCACTGATACGGCTCTACGTACACCGAATGTTTGCTTCCAACTAGAAACGAGAAACAAAACTACGTTGTGGGTATGAAGAGGATAATTTTACATGGTATCGGAGAGCTAAAACATAAAAGTAGGGGCTGTTATCATAAAGTTAGAATATATTACTAAATATTATAAATAGCGAGTGTGGAATAATGATGGATCGGTGTGCGGAATTGTCCTAGGCAATTGTTAACAAGACCGGTAGTTGTCATTGCAATTTCATACGCGGGAGAGGCATAAGCTAACGTACTTTCTCTTCTTGGAGAATATGCACTTATGGTTGGAACTCTAGCAAGCATCCACAACTACTAAAGATCATTAAGGTAAAACCCAACCATAGCATTATAGCATCAAGTCCTCTTTATCCCATACGCAACAACCCCCTTACTCAGGTTTATGCTTCTATCACTCAAGCAACCCACTATAAGAAATCATGAACGTATTGCAACACCCTACAGCGGGTATCGCTCGCGCTTGCATGACACAGAGGGCACTATAGGATAGCACCAAAATAAAACATACAACTCGTACCAATCTAGATCATCAATCAACCCATACACAAAGGAAATCTACTCAAAACATCATCGGATGGCAACACATCATTGCATCATAATATGTGGCATAAAGCACCATGTTCAAGTAGGGATTACAGCGGGGTGCGGGAGAGTGGACCGCATAAATGAGATGAAGATGGTGATGTTGATGAAGACGATCACCGCGGTGATGATTCCCCTCCCGATGGCACTCCGGCGCCACCGAGAGAGAGGAGGAGAGGTTCTCCCCCTTGTGCTTCCTCCTCCATGGCCTCCCCCTGGATGGGGAGAGGTTCTTCGTCTGGTCCTTGGCCTTCATGACGACGATGGCCTCTCCGGGATCCTCCTTCATGCCCTCTGGTGATGATGGCCCCCTCCGACAGGGTGCCAGAGAGGGCCTAGATTGATTTCTCGTGGCTACAGAGGCTTGCGGCGGCGGAACTTCCGATTTAGGTTATTTTCTAGAGGTTTTTGTATTTATAGGAATTTTGGCATCGGTTTAACGTCAGGGGGTCTCCGAGTTGTCCAGAGATAGGGGCCCATGCCCAGGGGGTAGGGCGCCCCCCACCCTCGTGGACGGCTCGGGATTCTTCTGGCCCAACTCTTTTACTCTGGGGCTTCTTTTGGTCCATAAAAAATCCACAAAATTTGGCAGGTCAATTGGACTCCGTTTGGTATTCCTTTTCTATAAAACTGAAAAACAAGGAAAAAATAGAAACTGGCTCTGGGCTCTAGGTTAATAGGTTAGTCCCAAAAATCATATAAAATAGCATATAAATGCATATAAAACATCCTAGATGGATAACATAATAGCATGAATACTTCATAAATTATAGATACGTTGGAGACATATTGTAACACCCCGGATGTAACTTACCCAATATGTACTCCAACTCTTGCCGTTTTCGGCCTTAAGTTATTTTATTTTCTCGGGTTCGGGTTTTTGCCTGCGTGTGTTGTTGTCGTTTTCATGCATCTCATATCATGTCATCATGTGCATTGCATTTGCATACGTGTTCATCTCATGCATTCGAGCATTTTCCCCGTTGTCCGTTTTGCATTTCGGCGCTTCGTTCTCCTCCGATGGTCATTTCTACCTTTCTTTTGTGTGTGGGGATTGAACATTTCCGGATTGGACCGAGACTTGCCAAGCGGCTTTGGTTTACTACCGGTAGACCGCCTGTCAAGTTTCGTATCATTTGGACTTCGTTTGATACTCCAACGGCTAACCGAGGGACCGAAAAGACCTCATGTGTGTTGCAGCCCAACACCCCTCCATTTTGGCCCAAAACCCACCAAAACCTTCTCCATCATCTAGAGCATTCGATCATGATCGCGTGGCCGAAAACCGCACCTCATTTGGACTCTCCTAGCTCCCTCTATGCCTATATATAGACCCCTCCTCTAAATTCGCGGATCCCCTCTTCCAAAACCCTAGATCCCCACCTCGCGCCCGCGCCGGACATGTCCGGGCCGGCCGGACACGTCCGCCGCCCCGCCTGGACCAATCGAAGCTCGCCACGTGGCGCTGCCCGTGCCCGCATCGCCGCTCCCGCCGCCGGCCCGCGAGGGCCCAAGGCCGGCCCTCCCCGCCGATCGTGCGGGCCAGATCCGCGCCGCCCCGCCGCCTCTTCTTCTCCGCCACGCCGGTAGCCGCCGGATCTCGCCGCAACACCGCCGCGTCATTGCCGGCCGGAGCGAGATCCGCCGGCCGGACCTCCTCGCCGCCGCCTCACCTCGCCTCCGCCGCCCCGGCGCCGCGCCGCGCTGCCCGACGTCGCCCCGTCGTCCGAGCCCGCCGCCGCCGCCTCCTCGCCGCCTCTCGTCGCCGGCAAGCGCCGCCCCGGCCATCCTCGGCGACCGTGCCTGCTACAGTACCCCCGGATCCAGATCTGGATCTCGGGTTGACTTTTTATCCCTAACCCTAGTTCATATGCCCCTTTTCATCATGCTATATCTCCGCATCCGTAGCTCCGTTTTGGGCATATAGCATATGAAAATGTTCGCCTCAGAGAGTACATCATTTCTTTCCATTGCATCATTTTCATTTGAGTTCATCTTGATGCCCGAAATGCTGTTAGAAGAGTGCTACTTGAGATAATTGTCAGATCTGCTACTCCATTTAGATATTTGTCATTTTTGCCATGATTATTGTGTGCATGATATGCCCATGAGCTCTACATATGTTTTGTTAAGGGTTTTGCCATCTTTCCAGAGGTGCAACCCATGTATTTTTGTGATTTGTGTGGTGACTAGCACAAGCTTGCAAAGTGAGGCACTTGGTAATGCTGATTTCAGGGACTTAGCATTTCCACTAAGTCCTTGACCTGTTTATCTCATGTTGCCATATGTTCATGTTGTTTCCTAGTGATCCGTGCCTCTTTTGAGGATGATCAGTAAGGATGTTTTGTTAATATTGTAATTCTCTATCCACCCATGTCTTTGTTTGCAATTATGGAGCACTCTAGCTAGAGTCAATCGAGCTCTACTTTTGCTATTTCATGAATCTGGGCAGATTGTCTACTTGTTAGCGATTTTGCCGGTGATCTTGTAGTTGATCCGTGCATGCTATGCTATTTTTCTTGCCATGCCTAGCTTGCATTTTGTGTATTCTTGATGGATGTAAGCTTAGCTTGTCATGACTTTCTCTGTAGTGAGTGCATCGAGCTCGTAAACATGCCTACTTGATATCTGTTTCAGCATGCTCCAGTTTTCACAGTCTGAGAACTGATTATGTTTTTGCCATGTTCACATGCTTGCAATTGTATTTTCTGATCCCTTTTGGCTCAAGGTCACTAAGGGACTTTTGTTAAGATCTTTGAGTAGCTCCATGTCATGCTTTACTTTGCAATGTTCAGGTCCTGTAGCATATAGTTTTGTTGCTCCGAAGAGTGCTACCTGATCTGAAATTCCAGACAAGTGTTAATTTCACAAAGTCTGAAATCTGTTTACCATATGCATTTTTGCCATGCTTGTTTCAACCTGTTAATGGATGAATTGGCCGTAGCTTAGTGCTAGACTTTTGTTAAGCATCTTGAATGCATCCCTGCCATGTATTTTGGTGCCATGTTTGGGTGCTGTAGCTTGTTCATCTCATTGCATTTAGATGGCTACTTGCTGTAAATCGCAGAACGTGGTCATATTTGAATTGCTTGCCATTTCCAAACCGTAACTCCGATTCCGGCGTTCTTTATATCGTTTTCAAGCGATTTCATCTCATCTTTCCAGTGGCACACTTGGATTTCCAATTAGAGGCCAGGTTCATGCTTTCCTTATCAAATCTTGCATATGCATCCCGCATCGCATCCCGCATAGCATACCATCCTTGCATCATATTGTTTGAGCTTTGCACGTGGTTGATTGTGTTCCGTTTGCTTGTTTGTCTTGTTTGGGTAGAGCAGGAGATGAGTTTGCTAACGAGGAGCCCGTTGAGTTTGCTTTCGAGGATCCAGTCAACTCTGACAACTTTGCAGGCAAGATGATCATACCCTCGAAATCACTACTATCTTTGCTATGCTAGATTGCTCGCTCTTTTGCTATGCCAATGCTACGATGCCTACCACTTGCTTTCAAGCCTCCCAAATTGCCATGTCAAACCTCTAACCCACCATGTCCTAGCAAACCGTCGATTGGCTATGTTACCGCTTTGCTCAGCCCCTCTTATAGCGTTGCTAGTTGCAGGTGAAGATTGGAGGCCGTTCCTTGTTGGAACATTTATTTACTTGTTGGGATATCATTATATTGCCATGTTATCTTAATGCATCTATATACTTGGTAAAGGGTGGAAGGCTCGGCCTCTCGCCTAGTGTTTTGTTCCACTCTTGCCGCCTTAGTTTCCATCATATCGGTGTTATGTTCCCGGATTTTGCGTTCCTTACGCGGTTGGGTTATAATGGGAACCCCTTGATAGTTCGCCTTGATTAAAGCTTTTCCAGCAATGCCCAACCTTGGTTTTACCATTTGCCACCTAGCCCCTTTTTCCCTTGGCTTTCCGGAGCCCGAGGGTCATCTTATTTTAAACCCCCCGGGCCAGTGCTCCTCTGAGTGTTGGTCCACCTCGTCAGCTGCCGGTGGCCACCAGGGGCAACTCTGGACTGGCCTACTGGAAGTTTGGACAATCTGAGTGTGCCCTGAGAACAAGATATGTGCAGCTCCTATCGGGATTTGTCGGCACATTCGGGCGGTGTTGCTGGTCTTGTTTTAACCTGTCGAAGTGTCTTGAAGAACCAAGGTACCGAGTCTGATCGGAACGTCTCGGGAGGAGGTCTATTCCTTCATTGACCGTGAGAGCTTGTCATGGGCTAAGTTGGGACTCCCCTGTAGGGATTTGAACTTTCGAAAGCCGTGCCTGCGGTTATGGGCAGATGGGAATTTGTTAATGTCCGGTTGTAGATAACTTGAACCTTGACTTAATTAAAATGAATCAACTAAGTGTGTTACCGTGATGGCCTCTTCTTGGCGGAGTCCGGGAAGTGGACACGGTGTTGGAGTAATGCTTGCGCAGGTTACCCTCTAGTTTCTCGCTCGCGGTTTGCATCCTCTTCTCGCTCTCTTTTGCGAAAAGGATAGCCACCATATTTGCTAGTCGCTTGCTGCAGCTCCACATATTTACCTTGCCTTACCTATAAGCTTAAATAGTCTTGATCACGAGGGTGCGAGATTGCTGAGTCCCTGTGGCTCACAGATTACTATTACACCATATGCAGGGCCTGATGATTCCGCTCCAGGTGACGCGCTTGAGCTCAAGTGGGAGTTCGACGAGGACTCTCAACGATACTATGTTTCCTTCCCTGATGATCAGTAGTGGTGCCCAGTTGGGGGTGATCGGGACCATGTCGCATGTTGGTTTATCTTTAATTTTGGCGCCGTAGTCAGGCCATGAGTGTTTGGATGATGTAATGTTATTTATGTACTTGATTGACGTGGCGAGTGTAAGCCAACTATGTTATCTCCCCTTTTATTAATTATATTACATGGGATGTTGTGAAGATTGCCTAACTTGCGACATATGCCTTCAATGCGATTATGCCTCTAAGTCGTGCCTCGACACGTGGGAGATATAGTCGCATCGAGGGTGTTACACATATCACTCCGCCGATGACCAGGGTATTTTAAGTACATAATTATGTATGCGTGGTATAGACTTCACAGTCATATGAGGCGAACGACGAAGGCCGAACTGCTAATCCAGCCTGAAGACTGATCGGTCCTGTTTAATAGAGACCAGCAGCTTAATGGCCGATAAGATATGCGGCTTGATGAGGCCGCTTTGTACTTCGGCTGTATTAGCCGTAGTGTGACCCTCTGTACGGAGGGAGCGTTCCGTATTTCCATTTATTGTTATGACGCCGCGTGGACCGGTCATCTTAAGTTTTGCATGGCTGTAGTGTGGGACCGCATTAAAACGAGCAAAAACAGTACGCCCCAGAAGTGCATGGTAGCCAATGCGGAACGGAGCAATATCGAAGGTCAAGCCATCGCTTTGAAAGTTGTTCGGTGAATTAAAAACTACTTCCAACGTGATGGAGCCCGTGTAGTGAGCTTCTACGCCATGTACTGCTCCCTTGAGGGTAGTTGTGGTGGGCTTGATTATTAAAGGATCAATGCCCATTTTGCGGACAGTGTCTTGGCAGAGTAGATTAAGGCTGTTGTCGCTGTCCATAAGGACTTTTGTGAGATGTGACCCATTGATGATTGGGTCGAGGACCAGGGTTGCATGACAGATACTGACTAGGTAATCCTTGCGATCAAAAGTGATCAGGCAGGCCGCCCATTTTGGGGGATAGGCTCTATGGCTTAGGTTTCCCGTGGTGCGCACTTGTGCTCCCCTGTAGGGGTGTGTGTCACATATACGATGTTTACCATTTTTTACTGTGGGGGGAAATTGCTTCTGACCCCCGGTGTTTGGTGGACGAGTCTCTTCTTCATCGCTGTCACTGGGCGGCCCCTTCCCCTTGTGTTCGGCATTAAGCTTGTCGACTTGTTTGAAGACCCAAAAACTTCTATTGGTATGATTAGCGGGTTTACCAAGGGTGCCATGAATCTGGCAGGGCCGATCCAGTATCTTGTCTAAATTGGATGGTCCGTCTCTGTTTGCCTTGAATGGCTCTTTCCGTTGACCGGGTTTGGAGCCGCTGAATCCGGTGTTGACCGCCATGTCGTGCATTCCTTCATTATTATGTCGACGCTTGTGTTTATTGCGTCGTGACTTGCCATTGCCGTCTAGAACTTCGGAAGTGCCCGGGTCACTGGTGTTGTTGCTTCTACGAGCGAGCCAGCTGTCCTCTCCTGCGCAGAAGCGGGTCATCAGAGCGGTAAGGGCTGCCATGGATTTTGGTTTTTCTTGTCCGAGGTGGCGGGCGAGCCATTCGTCTCGGACACTATGTTTAAAGGCCGCGAGGGCTTCAGCGTCTGGACAATCGACAATTTGGTTCTTTTTAATTAAGAACCTAGTCCAGAGCTTCCTGGCTGACTCCCCGGGCTGCTGGATAATGTGACTTAGGTCATCGGCATCTGGAGGCCGGACATATGTACCTTGAAAGTTATCGTGGAAGGCGCCTTCCAAGTATTCCCAGATGCCAATAGAATTCTCGGGCAGACTGTTCAGCCAATGCCGAGCTGGTCCCTTGTGTTTTAGCGGGAGGTATTTGATGGCATGAAGATTGTCGCCGTGCTCCATATGAATATGGAGAATAAAGTCTTCAATCCATACCGCGGAATCTGTAGTTCCTTCATATGATTCGATATTCACGGGTTTGAACCCTTTTGGGAATTCATGTTCCATTACTTCGTCAGTGAAGCATAGGGGGTGTGTGGCACCTCTATATCGGGCCAGGTTGTGACATAGTTCTGACGGAGTCCGTCTGCGGCTTTTAGCGGGAACGTAATTGTGCTTTCCATGTTCGGCTTGATAGCCATCGTCGCGGGTCGGGGCACGCCCCTGCGATCCGTAGATCGATCTGGTCTGACCTGCTCCACTGACCAGGTCCTGTCGTAGGTCGTATGTATGTCCCCGAGCTATTTTCTTTTTGCCTTTATGATGAGGTAGTGCTAGCTGGTGTTCGGCTTGAGTTGCCGCTTTGTCTCGGCCACGTTGTGGTCGATCAGCCGAATTACGTGCTGACGGTACAGGCTCCAACACCTCGTCGTCCAATTGAGGTAGCAATTTGCGCTTCGGATAACTTTTGGATGGGTGCTCGAGGCCGTATTCCTCGGCTGCCAGGACATGAGTCCATCTATCATTGAGTAGATCTTTATCAGCTTTAAGCTGCTATTGCTGCTTCTTTTTCAGGCTCCTTGCAGTGGCTATTAGCCGGCGCTTGAAGCGCTCCTGCTCGAGAGGTTCCTCAGGCACGATAAAATCCTCGTTGCCGAGGCTCTCCTCATCCTCGGAGAGCGGAAGATAATTACTGTCCTCCGAGTCTTTGTTTATGACATGTTCACTGGGGCTAACTTTCCCGTCACCCCGTTCGTCCTGTTCTGAAATTGGTTTAACAGGGTCTTCATTGTCTTCGGCATCGTTCGGAGTATTGTTTTCTCCTGTTCCGGTATTGCTGTCTTTTCCACGGCGTGACTTGAAGGGGCGCCACTGACGTCGGTGCTTTAATTGTATCTTAGGAGGTTTATCCTTGACTGGGTCTTCCTTGTCGTCGCCGCTATTCTCTTGGGGTGTATCCACCATATATACATCATATGAGGGGGTGGTGGTCCAACGCCCGGTAAATGGCGGGTTTTGGGCCTGCTCCTCTTCGGCATCGTCGTCCATACCGTCGATGTCTTCAGAGCCGCAATTAGGACTAGTCATTGGTGTTGATTATTCTAGATTCACTTGGGTTTTCTTCCTTGATGAAGAAGTGTGGGTTCGAAAGATCTTCAAGGCTTTTGCAAGGAGAGTACAAAATCAGTTTGAAGTGATGGAGCCGAGTCCAAGAATTCCAAGTTTGACACATTTCTTGATGAACAAGGCATTTCACTTGAATTCTTTGCGTCCTACACTCCTCAACAAAACAGAGTTGTTGAAAGGAATAATCGGACATTGATCGAGATGGCTAGAATGATGTTGGATGAGTATAGGACTCCGAAGCATTTTTTGGACGAAGCATTTCAAACGTCGTGTCATGCCACAAACCAAATTTATCTCCGCAAGTTACTTGGCAAGACGATGTATGAACTTCTAACTAGTAACAAACCACAAGTCGGGTACTTTCAAGTATTTCGCTCAAAATGCTACATTTTGGTAAGCATCGTCTTTTAAAATGTACTCCTAAGTCGCATGTAGGTTTTCTTATTGCTTATGGTCAAACTCCCACACTTATTGGGTCTTCAACAACTTTAGTCGAAAGGTTAAAAATGGTAGATGTGAAGTTTGATGAATAATCTAATGGCTCCCAAGTCAAGCAATAGAAAAATGCTTTAGCTGACAAGGAACCTTCGGAAGTAATTAAGGACTTAGCTATTGGGAATGGGAAGCCCATGGAAATCAACGAGAGTACTTCTTCAATCAAACTGGACACTACTGCAGGATGCTGCTAACGAGACACTACGATCAGAGACCCTTCGAGAAACTATGTGCGATGCAATAATCGCAAACGGTGTTGTATGAAAACCGTCAGAAATGTATAAAACGTTTGCGATGACGGATGCATCAAACACGGTTCAGGTTTTAGTTGCGTGTGCGATGAAGGGCATACGGTTCAATTCAATTAACTGTTTATGATGAGGAGGAACAAAAGAAACGGGCAGCCAGATGAAGGCGTGTGCGATATACATCATACGGTTCACAGGGATGAACTGTGTGTGATTAGGCAACACAAAAGAAACAGTCAACCCGATCAAGGTGTGTGCGATGTACAGCATACGGTTCACTCGGATGAACTATTTGTGATTAGGCAAGAGAACAGAAATGGTTCAATATAACAAGATGTGTGTGATACGCGGCAAACAGGTCTGTAATCAGAAATGTGTGCAAAGACCGATAATAACGCATACAATTGCTTCTAATAAGACGTATGTGATATGCTCTGTCTACACAACATCTATTGGCCATTGTGGATCTCATTCCTATCAGCAAGGATGTGAAGATGCATTCCTATCAGCAATGACTAGCCGTTCCACCAGTAGCTCATGTAAGAAAACTATCAAGTTAAGTGTGGTCAGGCTGGAGCAGCCATCGGATGGGTGACTGGATGGGAAGTTGTGTCGATGTTAGATTAGGTGATGGGATGGGTCATTTCAGTGAAATGACCGAAATGCCCCATTCCCTCAGCTAATTTAACCGCAAGGTCCTTGTTTTCTATTTTTTTTATTTTTAACACATGTTAAAGAAGGTCTACTGCATTACTTTGTGACAATGTGCGATACGTGGCATACAGTCGATCCATCCGACCTATTTGTGATGGAATAGGCCGCGTGTGTTGTGGGCAAACGCTTGCTAGTATTCAACCGTTTGGGATTGATGAACTCATCACCCACGGGTTCCCTAGTGTGGTCCGTGTTCATCTGATCATCATCTACTTCTTGTGCTAGCTCGATGCTAAGTTTCCATTAATTGATGGTGTTTTATGAACACGCCACCATTTCCCGCCATTTCCTCACCTGTTTCTCGCCACCCTACTATATTGCGCATAGGGGGCGCGCGACGCACGGAGGAGACAAGTGTAGCCTGTAGCCCATCCACCTTTTCCAAGCATGCCAACCCACCAAAGCGACGCCTCTGCCATCAACCTCGTCGACGAGGAAAACGAGCAGGCGCCATGGCCCGTCGAGGCCGAGGCGCTCCCCGGAAACGCGATGGACGATGCCGTGATGCGCATCATCGCCAGGGCTGAGCAGACCTTTGGCGCATGGCGCTTGAGCGCCGCAGATCAAGATAGGCATGTCAGCACCGACAGGCTGCAGCTCGCCGCACAACATGATCGATGGCGCGCAGCAGAGCAAGCTAGGCGCGTCCACGCTGATAGGTTGTGGCTCACCGCACGGCGAGACTGTTGTAGCGCCGCAGAGTGAGAGGCGCGGCGCGCCGCACAGCAAGAGCGGATCAAGCGGAGCTTGCCTGCTATTGACACGGCATCATAGCTGGGTACACGTCCTGTCAGTACCCTCATTCCTCACCAGGAGTGGGCAGAGGCCCTCAGCGTTGTACTTGCACCAGAGGTCGGTCGTGCCGTACTTGCACCGGACGCCCGCCACGCTCGCATGGGTGCCGTTGTTCACCTTGTCCGTGGCCCGCTGGATGCCAACCCGCTGGTCCGTAGGCTCGACCGCCTCCTTGGCCCAGGTGTCCACCTGGGCGCAATAGTGGAACATGGCCGTCGCATCCTCGAGCTGGTGATCTCCGATGAAATAGCCAACTTGGAGCTTGAGATCACACTCCAGATGTACCGCGAGCGTGTCGACCGCTTGGACGAATGCCTGCACGAGTTCAGGCAGAGCCAAGAGCTACCCTAGGCAAGGGCTGCTGGTCATGGTCTCATGGATGCGTTTTATTTTGAAAAGTCGTTTCGACGTGGATAGCTATGTATTCACAACAATCATACTATTGCTCTGTTTCAATGTGTGTACTCTGTTTTCCATTCTTATATGTTCTGTTTTAATCTGTGTATATACGCTTTCCATTATGTATATGTGGATGATAACAGCTAGATTCAAATTAGTATACAAAAACAAATAGAAAATGGAATTCATAATAAAATGATCAATACTAAAACTAATAATCCCTCCTGGGGCCAGTATACCGGCAGCCCCTCGCCAACAGCTCCCTGGTGCGCGGCTTCTTCCCAGTGTGGAGGCAGTACTCCGACTCCTCCGCCTCACAGCGCTTGACGTACCGATCTGCCTCTTGCTGGCGGACACATGTCGGTGTTAAAACCGTCGGATCTCGGGTAGGGAGTCCCGAACTATGCGTCTAGGATCAATGGTAACAGGAGACAGGGACACAATGTTTACCCAGGTTCGGGCCCTCTCTATGGAGGCAATACCCTACTTCCTACTTGATTGATCTTGATGAATATGAGTATTACAAGAGTTGATCTACCACAAGATCGCGGTGATTAAACCCTAAGAGTCTAGTCTGGCTATGATTATGAGGATTCAGATCTATCTACGAACCTAGCCCTCTAGTTTATATAAACACGGGAGGGATCTAGGGTTACACAAGGTCGGTTACAGAGAAATGAATCTTCATAGTTGGTCGCCAAGCTTGCCTTCCACGCCAAGGGGAGTCCTATCTAGACACGGGTAGAGTCTTCGGTCTTTGTATCCTTACGGCCCATTAGTCCGGCCCATATCCAATAGATCGAACACCCGAGGACCCCTTAGTCCAGGACTCCCTCAGTAGCCCCTGAACCAGGCTTCAATGATGATGTGTCCGGCATGCAGATTGTCTTCGGCATTGCAAGGCGGGTTCCACTTCCCGAATACTCCAAGATAGTCTTCGGATAAAACGAAGGCATCCAGATCTGCAACACAAGTACCACACACAAACGCAGGGAATTTAATATTTCACGAGTCCCATCTGCTGACAACTTTTTGCAAGATGACATCATGTCTGTTCGGTCACCATATCGAACTGTTTTTGTCCGTCGTTCCGCGCTTCGAGATGCGGTTTCCATTGGCACGTCTTGTCAAAGCAGAGATTGTGTCCCCTTATTGCAGGATTTTCATCAATACGGGCGTGGGTAACCCAACTGTGTCGTTTACACAGCCCTTGGGAATAGGCGAGTTTTAGGGTGAGTCAGGAGGCGTTCGATATTCACTGCCTTTATAAGGGGATAAAGATTCCCCCTTTTTCTCCCATGCCTTCTCTCTTCCTCTGCTCTTCTACTCTTGTGCTCCAGCGCCCAAGTTCCCATCTTCTTCCCACTCGAGCAAGCACTCAACCATGTCCGGATCCGGAGGTCAAGGCAAATGGATGGTCTCCTCCATCAAGGAGAAGGACACTACTGAGCTTTGGGCGGCTGGGTACTTGGCGAAGGAAATCACCCACCATCTTCCAGCCTAGGGGCAAGTCGTCCCCACACCGAAGCCCAACTAGAGGGTGGTATTCATCCCTCATTTCTTCTGCGGGCTAGGGTTTCCACTCCACCCTTTCGTCCGGGGGCTGATGTACTATTACGGGATAGACTTCCATGATCTATCCCCAAACTCTTTCCTCAACATGTCGGCGTTCATCATCGTGTGTGAGGCCTTCCTTCGCATCCAACCCAACTTCGGGTTGTGGCTCAAGGTCTTCAACATGAAGCCGAAGGTGGTGGATGGCCAGCACGTGGAGTGCGGAGGTGCCATGGTGAGTAAGCTGACCAATGTCTCCTGGCTGAAAGGCACTTTCGTGGAGACTGTCAAGGAATGGCAGAAACAATGGTTCTACATCACGAAACCCCGCGGCGCCAACTGGACCACAGCTGCCGAATTCAACTCCGGTGTTCCAATGCGGCTCACCTCCTGGGTTGAGAAGAGCCCGAATTGGTCTTCGTCAGATGAGCTGATAGCGATGCAGACACGCGTTCAGAGCATGGTGGATAAAGATATCAAGCTCATCCACGTAATCCAGGTGATGCTAGTTCGCCGGATTCTCTCGTGCTAAAGCCGAGGTCGCCCTTTATGGGAATTCAATCCGAAGAAGCACCATACCTAAAGAGGCTCTTCGAAACTACTCACGAAGATGCCTGGAAGTTGCTTTTCAAGGGAAACAAGACACCGCCAGCCACAGACTCGGACCGCGGGCACGGCATTACCCACCCCGCCAGTGAGGTAAGTTTTCAACGCATCCTCTACTTGTTTATTTCAAGGAGGATATCTCAACTTTTATTATCACTGCTTCTTCAGGAATGGATGAAGAGGGCGAAGCGGATCTAGTGTCCGGCTTCGCTGCATGAAGAACCAATCAGCTCGCGTTTAGCGAAGATGCTGGTGAAGAAGGCCAAGGGGAAGGACAAGGGGGTCCAGAGTGGCCCCGCCGCAAGGGCGTTTCGGACGCGACATTCGTAGACAAGACCCGCTCCTCCACCGCCGAAGATGACGACGATGAGGAGGAGGAGGAGGAGAGCGATTCTCCCCCTAATGGGGGAGGAAGAAGAGGGAGGCCTCCATAATTCTGGAAGCGGAGGCGCCCAAGAAGGGGAAAGGACCACTCGTGGTGTCGGTGTACAAAAAGAGGGGTACACTTTTTGTACCCCTATAACTGTGCGCGGGCAGTCTGAGCCACGGGCACCACCACACCAAGCAAGGCAAGGGAGGTGAGCCAGGGTAAGACCGAAGCTCAAGAGAACTAGAACAACGCCAAGGCCAAGACCACGAAGAGCAAAGGGGACGAAGCGGACTCCCCCGGCAAGATCCTTGCCGGGAGACAGTTCTAGCAGCCCCGGCAAGACCCTTGCCGCGGCGACTCGTCCCGCGCCTACGGAGCAAATCACCCTTGAGTCCACTGCACCCAAAGGGCAAGGATTCGGGAGACATCCCCGTGGCAGCATGCAGATCTTCGTGAAGACATTCAAGATCAGATACGCACTAAGGAGACGACAACCCTTGGCGGGATCCCAGCCAAGGAAGACCACAAGGCCCCCGGCAAGCTCCTTGCCGGGGATGACAGCAGGCGCCTCGGCAAGACCCTTGTCGGGGCCCCGGCAAGGCCCTTGCCAAGGACACCCGCAGGGCCACCATCAAGCCCACGCCGACTAAACCTCCACCACCGCATGCATGCAGCTGCTGACCCAACCAGCTGGGCAGGCACCTGCGTGGCGGCATGCAGATCTTCGTGAAGACCCACCACTGCGCCACCTCAGCTGCTCGCCTACCTACGTGGCATCACAGGCGTCGATGGCTAGGGCGCGTGTCGACACAAGAAGGAGCGGCGGCGGACGAGACAGGTTTCTCCCCCGTCCCCGATAAAGCAAGGACACCTAAGCAAGATGCATTAAATGTGCCTTGTCATGTAATGCGAGGGATAACCTCGCATAACTGTACCCTTTCCACCTCCTGTGTGCCACTGTGGCAACCCCTTTTTCTATAAAAGGAGGCCCGAGGCGACCAGAGGAAGTATTTGGCTTTTTGGAGCTCCTCACGCCCCATAGCTAGCTCAAGAACACAGATATACAATCCACCAAAGCAGGAGTAGGGTTTTACGCATGCTCGCGGCCCTAACCTGGATAAACGAACCGTGTGCTACCTGTTAGATCCGCTCGTCTCACGACCCCGCGCCCCGCTAACCATAGTAGGGATTCTTGTGATCCCATAGGTGTCGTTCCACACCGACATCTCTGGCGCGCCAGGTAGGGGGCGCAGTTGTGAGAATCGGCTCTAGCAATCAGCCCAGCACTCCTTCGTCTTCATGGCTCTTGGAGAGGGAAGGAGGCCGGAAGATCAGCACTCGAGCGATTGCAAACAGAAGCTAAGTTGCA